>NW_009647939.1:1034491-1107003 GCF_000708025.1 Charadrius vociferus | reverse complement strand
TTGTGTGGGAGGGGCCCTTGAAAATCATTGAGTTCCACCCCCCCTGCCATTGGCAGGGACACCTCACACTAGACCAGGTTGCTCAAAGCCCTATCCAACCTGGCCTTGAACACTTCCAGGGATGGGGCATCCACAGCTTCCCTGGGCAATGTGTTGCAGTACCTTACCACCCTCAGAGTGAAAAATTTCTTCCTAATATCTAATCTAAATCTACCCTCTTCCAGTTTAAAGCCATATGTCCTGTTGAGAATGCTCATTAAGATGGGCAGGCACTGTTATTATAAAGGGCTTGTCTACAAAAGGCTAACAAGGGAAATTTCACATGTAGGACTTAGTGTGGGTGAGCTCTGAGCCCTCTTGAGAGAAGAGTAAGCATGTCGAGAGAAATGTCACAAAACTACAAATTGTGGTGTCATAATTGTATGCTATAAATCAGTATACAAGAAAACTCCCGAGCTGATCTGGAGTTCATTTAGGTCTGTTGGGCTTTCTGCAAGAACAGCTGCAATCATTAAATCATCTAATAAACACTTGCTGAAAAATTGACTGTTTTTATATCTGTATTAAATTAAATTTTAATATGTGTATATTTGATGCAACACAACCAAATGTTTCAAAGTCCTATTTCCAAAGTATGGGAGCACGACCAAAGAATTCTCATTAGCTAGAGGAAGATGCCTTATCAGGTACCTCAAACTCTTGTAAAATATGATTTTGTTGGCATCTTCTCAAATGCTACTAAAGTCATAATATTTTAAAAATGTAACTTAGTCTCCTACAGCTTTGGGACATGTGACTGCAGAAATTTTAAAAAGTGTATTATCTCAAATGTCTTTGTTTTCTTGACAGTTTCAGTACGTGGTCAGATTTTACCCTTGAGTGTTTCCATTTGGTATACTTACAGAAATTATGCTGCTTTGTTTCTTCACAACAAACTTCCCTTACTTAACCCTTTATGCTCAAACCCTCCACATTTCATTATAGATCAGCAGTTTAAATAGGAAAATGAAGTTTGCTGAAGAGATCTGTATCTCATTTCATCATTGTAAGCAGAAGAGACAGGGCACGTACTTAAACAAATATTACACATTCTAATCCTGATTTGCTTGAATAAACTAAGAGCTCTAGCTGTGAAACATGTTGTTGGGTTTTTTAAACCTAGATCACATCAGACAATGAATTTTATACTTCACGACAGCAAGCCCTTTTTTTCTTTTTCCAGGTGGTAAAAGGAAAATTAAAGTTTGATTCCTTTAGAGATTCCAGACAATGCATTCTTTATTGTGCCAGCTACATAATAAGTGAACTTTTGTGTCACCTGTTCCGTATCTCAGTACAAGTACAGGGGAGAAACAGCTGTATTTGCGATGGTGAGAACTTGTGGTTATTTTATCCTCTACACTTTCTGTAATAGAAGCTAAAGAGGTAGCTGTGCTATAACAGAAAAAAGGCCTGTGTAGATGTATATAGATGGGTTATGTGGTTGTTTTTCTATATCAGAATGCTGGAGGCAGAGTAATAATGAAATGGATGGAAATTGAGCTTGCATTGTCTTTTATTAATTTGTGGTTGATATGCTTTTCAATAACTTACACTGCAGTGATTTAACTGTTTACAAACCCCCTCAAACTAAACCAAACAAACTCTCCTCATAAATTTGTGAAGGATGAAAGGTATTTTATCTTTTTTTATTCTTTTAAAGTAATAGCTTTGGGTTTATGTCAGTGTGACTATTAGTTGTGAAAATGAATTATGTGATCTGCAAAACTGATGGAACTTCTTTTGGTACCGGTTGGTTCCTTGGTACAGGCACTTCTATCCTGTGCTGCAGACACTCCAAATTCATCCATGTGTCTTGTGGTGTTCTCACTGGGAAAAAGACACAAAACTGAGGCTTATTTTGGAGCTAAGCATGTACTTTATGACAGGCTGACTGCTAGCTGTAGCCTGACTCATTAGCCAGATACTACCAAGACCATAAAATAGTTGTTTTTCCTACCCTTCCTCAGTAAGGACACTGAGTTGTACCTCTCTCTAATACATGGCTACTTGTTTTTTTCAAGTAAATTGTGGGATTTAAATTATCTACCCACCTTTAAAGTTGATTCATAATCACATGGAGGATCAAAAATTATTGAATAATGTAACACTGATAACACAATCCTGTATATTTAATTTACTTGAGAATCTAGGCTAAGAGCAAGAGAACGTTCTGCCTTCTTACAGCATTGTACACAAGAATTAACAATCAGATCTAATTTTTTCCTCTTTAATTACACCTGCCCTGGCCCTGACAGTGATTTGTCATGTCAGAAAAGTTTGGTTCAGCAATAGACCGCAGCTTTCATTTACCTGCTTGTGTGAAGCACACGGCCCGTATTTTACTCACGTAACTGAAACTTAACTGATTCTTATGGATTTGCACTTGATTGATTCATGTCATGACTCTTCTCCCCCCCCCCCCCCCCCCCCCCCCCCCCCCACAAACACTTACTTCTTAATACACCTTTAATCTTAGGTTGGTATTTATAGTGCAGGTCTGACTCCTTGAAGCTGACGAACTTAGTCTGTTAAAGCTAAGGTAAGGGCGTGGGGTTTGTCAGAATACGTAGTTGATGGCTCATCAGTGTAAGAGGCAAAGACAAGAGACAGGATTAAGTAATAAATAAGACATCCAGATACAAATTAGACCACCTTTGGATCCAACGGATTCTCAGAGGTCCATTTTCAGGTTTCCACAGACTGGGGTCCCTCCCTGCTTTTGTAGAGTTGGGTACTTGATGTCCTCCTGGGGAGGTGGGTAGGGTGGCATTGTTGGGTGCATGCAGTTGTTCTTGAAACTTCTGGAAGTGAGTCAGGGGTACCGGGGCTCTCAGGTGGTCGTCCTGCCTGCTCCTGCATCATTACTGAGGGGTGACCCGCTGTTAGCACGGGTGCAGGCATTTTGTCTTCTCGAAATTTCTGGAAGTCGGTATAGGAGAAGGCACCGCCCCACCTTCACAGAACTTGCTTCAACCAAAGGTCAACTCCCTTTCAAAAGAATTTGTTTAAGACATGCCATCTGAGTCGCAAGGTTAGTCCATGGCAGGGCCACTGAAGGAAACACTTAGAACTTTGAAGAAGTTCAAGCAGAACATTGCAAATGAGAAGGGGAAACAAGATTATTAGCAAATTTTTTGCAGGATTTTGGAACCAGCTTGGAGGATTATGTAAAACAAGGGATATTCTGAGCAGATTGTGTGAATGTGTAAAACATTATAGGATGTTTAGGAGAAGGGCCAAAGACAGGTAAAGGTAGGGACTGAGGTGGAGCAGAGAGGAGGTGAGGTAAAAAGTGCCAGCTGCATGTAAGCAGCTGGTCAGTATGCTTGTGATGCCCAGCCCTGAGCCTCATTACTGTAGTCTGTTCTGCCTTCTTACTAAGTCTGGCCTACCTGTTTTCTGTGTGACTTCATTCTCTGTTCCGTGTCTGGCAGCAATGTGATTCTCTACCAAACTTCAAGCTAGGCTAGCTGGCAAGTAGGAGGAGTGGAGGGCAGCACTATCAAAGACCCGAGACCCAAGCTCGTGACTGGCTAAGGCATGTGGGATCCAGGCAAGGATGTTTGGTGGACTTAACCCATGCTAATATTCAATGGATCCATGAATATCAGTGTGCTTGTGAGGTGAAAGTGTGTGTCCGGGTAAATAGGCTTTGGTACAAGTATTCACGTTCATGTGGCATTTAAACGTATTTGGAAGAATTAGTTTCTATTTGGATATTTATATTCTTGAATACAGATAGTAATTTCCTTGAGGATTTGCAAATACCTTATTTGCAAATGTTTGCTGGGTTTTGTAAAAGAAAAAAGATATGTATGTAGTTGACCAAAACTGATGATAAAATTTTGTGAGCTTTACCAAATGCCAGAGAAAAGACATTTATAATTTATAATGTTTTGTATTTCTGAGTATAAAACATTATTACTTTTATTACTTTTAGATAAATGCAAATTCAGAATATCAAGGTGTGATGATTCTTAATGAACCTTTTAATCAGTTTTATATATATAGTAACTCTGGTCTGTCTGACAGGCTTAGATTTAACTCTCTGCTGATTCTTTGCAAGGAAATCCCTTTAGATGTTTCCCTGCAGGTATACTAGGCAGTATAATAGCTAGTAAATCCCTGGGAACACCAATATTGAAAATACACAACAGAGGATTGTTGATAACACTTTCTTAGTAGATGTTCATGTTTAGTTTTTGGTTTTGTTTTGTATTTTAATCCTAACTTTGCATTTAGTATATGAACTGATGTATTTGAGATTTATGAATAGTATTGCATCAGAGGTCATGGGTGTTAGTCACTAAAAGTCAATTCTGAGCAACTAGGTTTACATGATGAAATACTGGGGGCAATGAGGTCTGTTCTCAGGGGCTGACTGCAGCAGCATGATCATAAAAATCATAGAATGGTTTAGGTTGGAAAGGACCTTGAAGATCATCAAGTTCCAACCCCCCTGCCGTAGACAGGGACACCTCCCACTAGACCAGGTTGCCCAAGGCCATGTCCAGCCTGGCCTTGAACACCTCCAGGGATGGAGCCTCAACAACCTCTCTGGGCAACCTGTTCCAGTGCCTTACCACCCTTAAAGTGAAAAACTTCTTCCTAATGTTTAATCTAAACCTGCCCTCTTCCAGTTTATAGCCATTCCCCCTTGTCTTATCGCTACATGCCCTAGTAAAAAGTCCTTCCCCAGCTCTCCTGTAGGCCCCCCCATGATGTCACACCATGTTGCTGAGAAAGAGCAGCGTTGGTCCTAATCCCTGGGAAAGGCACTTAGATTGAACTTTCTGCTTGAAAAATGGTAATGAGAAGAGTTAGATGAAAGGAAATCAGATATCATGTTCCTAGGAGGGAAAAGGGAGTTTGTGTGATATAAACAGTAATGGGAATTTTGCTGACAAGATCAACACTTTATTTCAAGTTTTGGTTTGGTTTTGTTTCTGTTGCTGCTGTTGTTAAAGAGGCTGAAACTGCGATCAGATCTGGCTTCACTATCACCTTTGGAGTCATCAATAATTTGATGGTAACACTGGACTTCTTCCTTTTGTTTTTATGCCACGTTATACTGTTGATATGAGTAGACCATTTATGAGTCAGACTTGAAAATTACCTACTTTTCTCATGTGCCAGTTTGTTGCAGATGCCTCCAAAAATAGAAACTGGCTTATATATGAAACTATTATACACAGGGTTTTCTTGCAAAAAGTAGATGGGAAGGAATAAAAAGGACTGTTAGCACTTCTTTTCCCTCCTTCTTACCACCATTTGTACATGGTCATACAATGCTGTAATTAATGCATCTCTGTATCCTGCTGATGTGGTACCTGGTGTTTTGCATCGGGAGAGGCCAGTTCATTATCATCCAAGTGAGAAATGCACTCAGTCTGTAAGGTATTGTTTAAAATGCTATTTATTAGAGATAACACTATAAAGAGAGGATACTATTGATAATCTTAAGTCCCTTCAGATGCTGGAAACCCCAAGTTGTGCAGCATTGAACAGGCTTCCCATCAGGGTATGGTATGCCATGTCTGTGGAAGGGTTACCTCATTTTAGTTGTTCAAATTCTTACAGCATTTTCTTAAAAGAAAATAACACTTTTAATCATTTCTACTATCAAATGTAAAAGGACGTTCACATGAGAACTTCTTGCTGTAATTTTATTTAAAGTGGTATAATCACTGGTACCAAGTGGGAGCTGCCTACAGGCTCCTCTGTTACCGTGAAAGGCTGAGTTTATTCTCTGCTCAAGCACTGACCTCAATGCCAGGCTGTGTGCGCAGCACAGCACAAGCTTGGGCTGACTCAAGTGAAGTGTTATGTGGATCACTAGCTCCTTGGTGCACAAGTGTGTTCTGGTCAGGGTCACTATGCTGGTCAAAAAGAAAGATGCTCGGGTTGACCATGGCTTTCCCTCTAACCTAGGAGCAGTTGTCCTGGGAGAGCATGAAGGCACAATTAATGTAATAAATAACAAAATGAGATTTATTCACCACCACCCTGACTAAAGAAAGACAATTAAAGCAGATTAATTATAAGATACTCTTGCGATAAGAGCAAGCAGTGATGCTGTCTTGAATATTATGCCAAACTCACTATTTTAGCTACTTTTTAAGAATGAGGAGTGGGATCTAAATTAGTATTGAACTAGATTTGAGATAGCAGCTGCTGATTTCATATCACAAATTAAAAATATGTTGGTGCTTGTTGATAGATAAAAATATTAATGTTTACAATTCATTGTTGCCGTCTAGTTGGTGTTCCAGCAGTAAATCGAAATTTCTGAACCAGCATAGTTCTCAGTACTGTGAGGTCAGTCTGATAGGCATCTTTTTTTTTTTGGTTTTTTCCTCCTTATTCATTAACTTCTCTGGAGACCCAACTGCAGTCTATGCTGTGAGCTGGCGGGTCACAGTTTGTTAATTATTACAATAAGAGACTTCTGCTGACTCAGTTCAAGAAGTCTAATATAAAGATATGACAGCAGGATTTTAAAGTTAAACTTTAATTCTATTAAAACTACACTGACCATGTCCAGATAACTTATAAGCAACACTGAGTAAGACGTAAAGGAGATTCTCAAAATTACAAGGCTACGGCCCTGTCAGTCTTACCTCAGTGCTGGAGAAAGTTATGGAGCAGATCATCTTGAGTGGCATCGCACAGCACGTACAGGACAATGAGGTGATCAGGCCCAGTTGTCATGGGTTTATGAAAGGCAGGTCCTGCTTGACTAACCTGATCTCCTTCTATGATAAGTTGATCCGCTTAGTGGATGAGGGAAAGGCTGTGTATGTTGTTTACCTGGACTTTTGAGTCATCATCTGTGGAGGTATTTAATAGTTTTTTGGATGGAAGGGAAAAGTCAACTTGTTGAATGGACTTACGCAAAGCTTTAGGGTCATTCCGCTTATATGAATGAAAAGAAATGTTTAGGCTGAGATATGACCATCATAAGCAAAATATAAATTATAAAATTAAACATTTATTTTTGAAGAGTAGCTTT
The DNA here is from genome assembly GCF_000708025.1 of Charadrius vociferus. Taxonomy (NCBI): domain Eukaryota; kingdom Metazoa; phylum Chordata; class Aves; order Charadriiformes; family Charadriidae; genus Charadrius; species Charadrius vociferus. Next base: position 1,099,949 of record NW_009647939.1, on the reverse strand, counting down.
TTTTCTTTTGTTTGTTTTTACTTATTGGAAGAGGAGGAAATTAAAATTGACTGGATTCCCCCCCCCCCCCCCAAACCATGTTTTAAAATCAGTGACACCACTGTCTAGGTCAAAGACTGATTCTTACCACTAAAAAATAGGTCTGCAAAAGATAAGATAATGGGTCCTAAATTTCTAAAAGTATTTGGACTTTTCATATGAGTATTTAGGAACAACAGAAAGCATGTTATGAAGTTATGTGAAGTGTTGCAATGTAGTCCATTTTTAACCTATGTTTATTTAAGCATAGTTTATGCTTACAGTTAGCAAATAATCCTTAATAATGTTTCACCAGTTAGAAGAGTGGAAATTACAAAAAGGCAGCACATCTCTCCATTGTGAATCCAGTATCATAAGACAAAAAACATGTACAGTGTTGCTGGAATTGAACCCAGATGAAATTTTTAGCTTGAACATGGTAAGCTTGTGAAAATTTTCATCATAACAGAAAAGACCTCTTCTTAGGAAAGAAATCTTTAAGAACCAATGCTGGTGGACTGTAGTAAATACAAGCTTAATATTATAATGCAGTGGAGGAGAATGAGAGGGATAGGCATTCAGCCAACCTCCAGTTTGACAGCAGATTTAAAGCCTAAAGTCTACTTGAGATTTTGAGCAGAAATAAAGATGATTTCCCTTTGGCAATTTATGTTAGCATATGCTGTCTTAGGTAATGCCACAATATTTTTAACTCGTCCTATTTTATGCATTTTTAAGTTTAAAAAAAACTTAACTTAAAAAAGGCAAAACATTGTTATTCTTGTCCCCTTCTATTCAAGTGTATATCAAGTGTGAATTTAGTACTTGACATAAATCCAACCAGGGTCTGAAAGGTGTATTGTATTCCTTCTGTGTCAGGAACAGACTGTAAGATGGTTCTACTTTGATCTGCCTGCAGGGAGAATTCTTTTCTCCCCTATGTCTTTTTTTCAGATTATTTCATTTTACTATGAAAAAAACTAACATTGCAATTCATGTTGAAGATAAATTGTGGTCATTTTCTTCAACTCCAAAAGTAAATTTCATAGTGTTTTGCCAGATTTTGTGTTCCATGTTGCTGCTGATCTGGGCATTTTCGGGGAAACAAGTACATTCTTGTTTGCGATGGGAACGGTGTGTGTACAATGAACAAAAGTTATAAAGTTGTAGCTTTAAATACATTCTCTGCTCCTCGTGTAGGATGTGACGAGATGATGGGAAAGTGTTTGGAGATGCATGTAAGACCTACCCTTACAAAAAGCTGCAGTGTGCTTGGGTAGGGTAATACAGTCATGGTGTTACTTTCCCACGCTGAGGTTAGAAGGCACACTGTTCTGGTTGCTGCTGGTTCCAGAATGATGGATTTATTTTTTTTGAGAAATTGAGCGAATTTTCCTGCTGCTGGCTAATTTAGATTAGTTTTGGTTTCTGTATTTTACAAATGAAAAATCATAATTTACAGCAGGATCTGGAATGCAAACTCTGGCAAAGAAGCAGTTATCCCTGTACATGCAAAAACTCACTTCTGGAAGAAATTACTAATGAGATTTATTATGGATGTATGATATGGATATGGCTGTTCCTAGGAACCTCACAGATCTTTTTTCTCCAGGGCAAAATTTGCCTCAGAAAATTCAGTTGTAGTAGTAGTTGTTGAATTTAGTGTTTCTTCTAATAAAACAGGAGTATGCCTACTGAGAAATTTCTGTGTGGAATCAGTGCACAGAAGCTGTTGAAAGAAGTAATTAGTTCAAAGCTCACTGTTTCAGCTTGTTAACTGGATGGCACATGCATGATAGTCTAACATGGGTAATTCCAGATTTGTTCCCTTCTCCCCATTCACTTTCCCTCTTTTCCTCTTCTCCCCTCCCTTTTTCCCTCCCTTTGACTGTATGGGCACTTGCTGTAGTAGATGATAGCAAAGTCTACAAAGCAGTTGTCTAAACTTGCAGACACTTCCGATGTGCACCTTAACAGATCATGAGTTGCATAGCAGGTGAGTATAAACAGGATGCACAGAAAATAGGCTATAAGAGCTGTACAAACACAGCAATTTGAAATATAAAATGAAGGCACACTGAAATGCACTTAATTTCTTCTCTGGTCTTTGTTATACCGTCATCGTTTTGCCCTGAAGGACATCACATACTTTAGGGGAAGATATACTGCAACAAAAAAAATATTGATTACAGAGTGGAATAAAAAGAAAGGTGATACTCTGTCATAAAAGTATAACGGTACCGAAGAAATAATATTGCTAAAGAATTCCAAGCTGATGCTCTGGGATCTGTGGTTTTTACTTAGGGGTGCACATGACAAGAAGGAAAGGTCACATTTATCTAGGAGCGCTCCTAAATGCATAGACAAGTGTCAACTTCTGTTGTCTTTTCCTATTTGCAAGAAAATGCTAACAAGCTATTGCCTCTTCACTCTTATAAATTACAGAAGCACCCAAGAGACAGGCTTCCAAGTGTATCTGATACTATACATCTTCTAAACCTCTGGGAAGGTGATTCTTTAAAAGTGCAATAATTGCACTGTTCTAAGAACTGCAAAACTGTAGTTGCATTGCCATATACTGGGCTCAGAAAAGCATTTAAAAAATACCTATCTAATCTGATAAAAGCATAAACAGTCATGCATGATAACCGAATAGTTGCACTCGTGGGATTTGGCGTTAGCTCGAATATCAACAGCAAACCTCTAATGCAGAAAGTAGTGTCCACTTAAGGGTTTTGGCAGCTTCCTTGGTTATAGTACTCTTGTGCCTAACTGTGTTTATTCTCTTTGCTGTTTCTTCTAAACAAAGATCTCAATGTCTTGAAAAAAACCTCAGCCTGTGTGCATTCCTGAAAATGGAATAATCACTATTCTTCTAAACCATATCATAACTGTTTTTTGAGTGTGTTCCTTAGTTTAATCCTCAACTGGAATCTTTCCACGTTTAAAACTAATCTCTCTCTTCTGTTTACTTTCATAGCATGAAGCCAAAGAATTAATGGGAATAGGGATCAAGGAATTCTGAAACTCGGGGAACACCCATAAAGTAGTTTTAATTTTAGGTACCCAGTAACTTCAAAATAGACCACTATTACCTAGATACCAGGATCTTAAGGGAAATCTTCTTTCCTCTTTGTTTGATAACAGGGGCTGAATCTGGAAAAGTTCCTGGGCTTCTGATAGAAAATGGGTTTTGTAAGTAGTCCTGGTTTAGTTGCCTGAGAACTGGAGAACAGACTGGGGAACTGGAGGACAGTCAGAAGGTTAATGGGCTGCCTCTCACAGTGGTGAAGAAAGGAGCATTAGTGTTCTGATAGGCAGTTAATATATGTTGCGGTCCTGCAAATTTTGCCAATGATTTTTCCAGCATTCTGGCAGTACTCAAGAAGACTACAAGGGTTAAGCAGCTGGGAAACAAAGTCAAGTCACTGTTTCATGGGAATATATCTTAAGGAAGAACAGTCATATCTGTTATGTTTAACTCTAATTAACAAAGATTACAGCAACCTTAAATTTCAAGGAATTGAGCTTAGTCTCATGTATTTCAAGGAACTATTAACATTCCTAGTGATAAAAATCTACATAATTCAGTGAAAAGAAGCTGGGACACAATTTTATTGGGGACAATAGACAGTGTAAGGAATGGCTTTTTAAAAATCCCTAAGAGGTTTATCTGGATGTACATCTAGATGCTTCTTACAGTGCTAAGAGAAAAGTAGAAAATTCTAGTTTGAAGTTTACATGTTAAAAGTCAGTGTTAGAGTTAAAATAAGTGGAACGGAAGTCTGCTGAGGGAGCAGTTGGGCAGAATAAAACAAGCATCGTTGCTTCCACTGTAATGAGGTGGTTGGTTATACACAATGTCAAAGTATCTTGATGTAAAACCTCTGGGGGAGCCTTCAGGTGAACCAAGAGAGCTGTTTTAAAGGCATTCAGTGGCTAAGCCTTCATAGTTTAATGGAGAAAAAAATATTTCCTCAGTATATATTAGTATATTTTGCTTCACCATTTTTTTTTTTGCTTTACAGTGTGTCTAAGTAAACTAATCATTAGTCTGCAACCATTCAATTACATGGTAAGTAGTTGTCCTTAGTAGCTTCTTCTAAGCAGTCAGTAAGAATATTGATTGCTCTTACGTGGATTTGGCCTTTTATATGTAAACAGTGAAACCAAAAGCAGAAAATGAACTTTGCATAAAAAGATGAAAAATATGCCACTTTCCCCTAAGATATTTTTTTCTTTTACCAAGAAATGGTATACGGTGCAGAAAGGAGAAAACTGCTATGGATCTGAGCCAAAGGCCATTGGGATCAGTAAGAGTACTTCTATTGACCTCAGCTGACTTTCACTGTAACTTAATTGGGCTAATAAATATTTTAAAGTTTAGCCTTCTTGCAAGAGTAGTCTTAACCTAACTGTTTATTAAACTTCTAATAGAAGCTGTAAATCAGTTTGTGTGAAAAACCAACACTGGTCCTGTTTTGAAAGAACAAGGAGCGTTAGCCAATTCTGTCTCTCCCAATCCATGTGATCCCTTTTTTCTTTGTGCTGAGTATGTGAGACAGCTCCTTTTCAGGAGTACCAGAAAACAATTGTGTCATCGTCATGCTCTAGTACGAAGTTCAGAGTGTGGGTTATTAAATTGAGAAGCTGTGGTATGAATGTGGGGCAAAAAAACCTGAACAGGTCTGTGAAAGTTCTCTCTCCAGCCTTTTCACTGTTTTCCAGTACCTGGAGAGGATTTCAGACCGAACATAGCTTCATTGACCTTAGAAACCACAGCATGAATTTGTTAAAATGTCTTTGACCAATATTGAAATTTACTAATACACAATTATGTCCTATTATCTACCTTCTGAAAAATGAAGCCAAGACCAAGGTTTTACCTGCTCCTTAGGAGGTGAAGAACCTTTTAAAAAAAAACATTACAAAATCTGGAATCACAAAAAAGGTGTAATAAGGGCTTTTTAGCACATGAACTTTGAAAGGAACCTGTTGAGATTCTAGCTACAAAGGTCTGTGTCATTTGGCTGCAGAATTGAGTGTGTGTATATATATATATATATATATATAATCTAAATCATAGGTGTCCCTACTTTTTAAGCCTGTGGGATAGTATGCTTTAGGCTGGCTTAATGTGAGCATCTGAAAAGTGTATACCATTATACATGCTGCTAAACCACGGCACTAGGGAGCATTGAGTGCAGAAGAGTCTTTCACAATGGCTCTGGTGTCATAGCGATCACTGATTCTCGCTCATCTCAAGTAATCTCTTGCATCCAGGGGTCCTGCTGGAAGCACCCTCGAGTAGGATGAGTTTGGGTATCAGAATCCATCAGCTCGTGAGCAGAATGCTGTACCTTCTCTTTCTCAATAAGAGCTTGAGATGCTGCTTTCCTTTTGATTCTGTAACAGCCTCTGATTTTGTGGGATTGCTTCTTGTGCAATACAAATAGATTGCTACTGAAGAGTGCATGGCTTCAGTCTGTCTTTTCGTTCATTGAAGTCAGAAATTGTCGCTAGCTTTAAACAAAATAAATATATATCTGTTTCATGTTTAGCTCTCCTGAGCGTATGCTGCATAGGCTGCTTTGTACTAGGTGTATCTAACTGTGCTGTTCTTCCAGTACCTCTGGATTATTTTAAATTTGGTTTCTCAGAGTGATGTTGAATTGCTGTCAAACATAATTTGTCAGAGTGACACCCTTGGCACAATGGGTAGGTCTAGTGAAAATACTTTTATATTAACTGAAGAGAGTGCAATTACCTGCAAGTCATTTTGCATAAAAGATAAAAGGAAAGTGTCTCTGACGTGCTTGATGGAGGTTAGCAACCCTTTCAGATCTAATCAAAGGTTGTGGATATTTTCATTCTTGACTCAATTTCCTTTGCTTCAGATCAGAGGGGAAACATGTTTAAATGCAGGTAATATGATTAAATTGGTTGCGGGTAAAATTTACATGCCGTGGGTCCATGTTTGGAGGCTCCCACTGTGCATGCTCAGCAGAAGTATATATGCGTGTCTAACGTGTGGCAGCTGGAATGAACGGAATGAAAATCTGGGGTTTCTCAGGGGGCTGTTAAGGCCTTTTCAAGTTGGAGGGAAGAGTGAAATCAGATTAATAGTGGCTACAGTTCACTGAATCTTTAGCCTAGTCTTTAAATATTTATCTCTTTAGAGATGCGTCTATTTAACAATATACAGAAGAAAGATGACCTACTGATTAGCCTGGTATCTGGCCTTTGAAAGTCCATTCTGTGTTCTGCCTGCATGCAGGCTATAGAACATTATATCAAGCACATCTTCAAACTAAAATAAGGTTATTAGTAGTGCTACATTTTGGATCACTTCTGCAGGGAGATGTGAGATGCTCAAGTCATGAAGCAGAAGAGGTAATTTAAATGGCTAAAATACGCAAGACCAGATCATCCTTATTAAAGGGCAGAAACAAACTAGACAACAAACATATTCGATCCCAATCAGTCTCTAGTTTATCCCTTAACATAGGGAAGGAGTATATTCCTTCAGCTTATTTTGTAGAACATACTGCTCCTACGCATTTTTTTTAGCCTGTAGTTATAACTGGAAAATGTAGCAAAGCTATTAATTTTGTCTTCTCTCTACTCCCCTTTCTCCCTGCCCCCCACCACTCACTTCTTCCTGTCAGTGAGACTCCTGCCTTCCTATGATTTAAGCTGGTCTGAGGGGGATTAATTTTCTCTTTACATATTTGCATGATAAAGTTTGAAGCACTCCAGTTATAGTTGGTATGTGGAACTCAGTGTGTCAGGTTATTATTAAATAAAAAGACAATCCAAATATATTAGAAATGTAAAGAAAAGGATAGCACGTGAAGCTATGAGTAAAAATAATGAAACTATCAACTTTACATTCCAGAAATTAACCTAGATTCTATTACCTAAACCACAGTCAATTAATAGTTCCTGCTCAAATAGGCAGGAGTTGTTAATTCTTATGGCAGATAGTTCGGTCCATGGGTGGAGTTAAACGCAACCTCTCCTATTCTGTAAAACGACTTAACTATGCTAATAGTAGCAAGCAGGAGCAAAACTGTTACAAACTTGAGCATTTTTACTGGGAGTGGTACGTGTTTGGAACTGTTTGCATGTGGTCAGTGTGGTTGAAGTCATCTGTGGGATGGGGCTCATGTTATTAATTCATTACAGAATTTGTATTGAGATATATATATATATATATAAAAAAGATATATATTCCCCCTTTCTACATTTTGTTTTCCTTAATAGGGAGAGGGCAGATTATAACTGATAATTCTATGAACACATTGTATTTACAAAGCTGTTGTTTTCAGTAGAGTCAAGCTGTTGTTGGTAACTTAGGTAGGCACATGGCAGTTACTCAAAATGTCTGCTCACACATTAACTCATGGTGCAACAGCTGAGAAACAAACCCCAACTGCATACTCTGAAGCAAAGGGTTGAACTTGGGTGGTCTATGTTGGACCTAGAAGCCACCAGTCACTTCTGGGGTAGGTGTTCATAAAGCCTCAAAGTCAGTCCTTTATTTCATAAAATGTATATGTAATATGTATATGTAATCATGTAATCCTGCAGTCTTTATAAGCATATAGAAGCCACCACCCTCTTGAACGTGGCTACACAACCTGTTGTTGGTACTGGGTGTCGTGTGGCCCTGCAGGGATTCAGCAGGTTCTTGGTGGCCTCAGATTATTGTTAAGTGCAGAATGAACAGGTCTACTATGCAGAATTTATCACTTTGGGAAACTTTTATGCACGAACTTCTCAGAATGTATTTCTCCTAGGAAGCTCTTCCATCCACATGTATAAGAACTTATTCATAGGAAACTCACACCAATGAGGCCTTTTGGCATCACCACTCCGCCCACCTTTATCAAAGTTTATTTTACAGTATTATAAATTTACATGATCACTGTCACTTCATTAGCTTTATAATCATTACATTTACTTGTAAGCATAAGCTTCTTATGCTACACTATGACTGTGATTATCATGATTAATAAAGCAATACATACAAATGCAATTAAGCATAGTGCAAGGTGCAGTAAGAGATGCAGAGTAAAATTTCCCTTTGGGTTCCGTTCCTTAAAAGTACATCCCAGATGTCTTCCTGTGAAACGCCGATAATGGTAAGATGCTTGCATGTCTTCATATAATTGTTCCATTAGCCAATATGTTCTCTTTGCTATGCTAATAAGATTATATGTACAATAGATCTCCAGTTCTTTTACACAAGGACATCTTACCCTGTTGTTAGATACCATAGTATCATCATCCTCTAATTTAGCACAGGTAAATTACTGGTCATTACTGGCAATGGTAATATATGATAATGATTATCAAAACATTCTCCTGCAGCGCTCTCTGTTCAATATTGATGACTTGATCTGAGTGGAAAATCTCAGCTAAGCAAAACTGCTTTCAGAATAAGATCTGCTTTAAATGTTTTAAACATTTCCATATTATTTTGTTCTGAAATACAGGAATCAATACCATTACAAACAAAGAATAATACCATCTTGGATTTCAAGTAACTTTAAAAAACAAATGCATTTTCACATAAAACGGAGTTTTGCAAGAATTGTATTGCTGGATTCAATGACTTTGGATGTTACAGAATGACCTAGAAATAACATTTTATTTCAGAAAAACAGACCTGTGTGGTATCAAAACAGATAGGCCGATATTCCCCTCCTCTATCCTAAGGCCAGCAGTGGCTAATCTTTTTGGTCACTAGTGCCAAAATTACTTAAGGAACACTGTAATTTATTGCTGTTTGTGCCACTCCAAATCTATTTTACTACCAAAGGGGTACTACTGTGAAGGGATCACCATCACTGCTGTAGTCATTTATGAGGTGTTTAATTCAGAAGCTTAATTATCCTGTATTCATTACAGTAATGCTTCCATTCCTATACTAATTGCTTTCAGGAGATGCCCATGTCTTACCTTTGACTGCATAAAGATCTTGGTATATTTAGTATTTTTTTTTTTTTTAAAACACCAAACATATGGAAGCATCTTCAGTCTGTTTACACATGTTCTCTTACAAATTGAGAAGATTATTATTATTTTTTTTTTTTCACTGTGAGTGCATGGTCTACTTGTTTGGTAGTAAGGACTTTTACTGTAGCATGCTGTATAGCATAAACGAATTTTAACTCTGAATATGAAGAAAAGTTTAGCTGATATGACCCCAGGACAATGCTTTTAATTTTTCATGAGCAGTGCCCTGAGGTACAATGTTTGTTTTATGTGAGTTTGGTCAGTAATTAATAAAGCTGAAATGTTAATGTGTAGGTAGGCCTATCACATTATTGGCTGCCAATTATAACAAAATGGAGAAACCACTTGCAATACAGGAGCAGTCAGAAAAGGTGTCTGATGTGTTTTCTTCACAAAGGAGGGGAAGGCAATACAAGAGTCACCTAGTCTTCTCATTTGATGCTAAGTCATTCAGAAAATCCATACAGCATTTTGGAGAAGTGAGACCCTGTGATCTACCTGTAGGCATATGTCTTCATTTTATACAGTACAAATGGATATTCTTTTTCCCATCTTCTACCTTGTCATAAAAGAAAGGCTCACTTACGTAGCACCTAGAGGAACTCTAATTTATTGAACACTTTTTTTTCTTTGTGTATTGTATAAGGAATCTCTTAGAAAGCGACCAGTTGCAATGATGGTAAGCAGCACAGTTGAGCATAATCAATACTTCCACCATGTATAACTGAGAAATGTGTAAGCGAAACTGTTCAATGTGTTAATTCAACTAAGAACTAAGGGAAAAAATAGTATACCTAATATAAGTTGTCTCTTAATTATAGCTGATCTGCTTGAGAGATATGGGAATAACTTAACTCACTGGTCTTTGAAAATTAATTGAAACTACATACATTCTTTTCTCTTTCATGATTCCTGTCCACTAATATTCACATGCTTTTGCTTTATTAGGTTTTAACTCAATATGTTAACTATTTATTAACAGTACAAGTTTTGTAGTATCAATTCAACTATAGTTTTAATGGGTTATATAGATATGGGTGAACACAATGTTCAGTGTGAACTTTGATAACTGCATTTTGAGAACAACATGCAGTCTAGAAATGAATAATAGCTCTTAACACTTATAATCTGTGTGCAGACAGAAAAAAAGTGTAATTTGTTGAATCAGTTTTTTATTGCAAATTATTTAGCAAGGGTCTAATATTTACACTACCTTTTTTCTTCTTTAAAAAAAAAAGCATTGCTTTGGATTTGAAGCAATTACAATGTAGTGCTGAGGAAGCTTAATAAATTTTGCATCCAACTGAAATATTTTCCCAAGGTATTCTGAAGCTGCAGACACTAGGAAAAACTAAAGAAACAGAATAAGAAACAGTATATATTCCAGGTATATCTTTTTAAAAAAGAAAACCATTTATTTTTATTAAATTAATTTTTAAATTAGGTCTTCGAATTCTGGAAAAAATCCATAGAGGTATTCAAGGTACTGTATAACAAATAATATCTTACTAAGACATTTGTCACTCCTTTCCTTCAAAATGGTAATATTGAATAACCTTTGCTTAACCTGCATTATATGCCATGTAATTTAAAAATTGGTGGGGTTTTGTTTGTGTTTTTTTTTAATAAAAAAAACCCCACAATAATAAAGAAAAATGATTCGGACTTTTCCCACAAATTTCTCATTTTTAAATTGGAGTCATCACTTCAGTGTTGCGATTCTCAGAGTTACTGTCATTCATTCAGAGAAGTCAGTGCTCGAGACCGAGTTTTAGTGAAGGACTTACTTGCAGAGAAGAAGACACTAACAAAAGTCATGTCTGTAGCGAACTTGATAGCAGATAAAAGGAAAATTTATTTCATAATATACAGTGAGTTAATTTTCAGCCTCCTGTATTCACATAAGCTTAATTATACTTCTTTACTCAATATGAGTAATAGCTAGGTGTATTTTAAGAACCAAATGAGTTTCAACTCAGTGCAAGCCAGTTACTCTTCTTGTTTGTCATATTCATTGAATTGCAACTAAAGCAAGCTGAACTAAATTTTTCCATTTCCAATTTAGAAGTTTTATTGAAAGAAAATAGAATGAAGAGTTATGTTTGTACACTACTTGTGAAACTGGGAAGGAAGGTATTTTGTTCTCACTTTTCATTTAATTTTAGGATTTGGAAGCTCGGTGAGCTGTGGAAAAATCTAATTTATTCTTTCTCCCTGATGCACTTTAACCCCCCCAGTTTAGATGCTGTATCTGGTTTTTCTCTCTGTCTTGGTCCCTTAGGACCGAGAGAAGGGATTGGAATCGGATCTGCACCTCACCACCACCAGTCCATAATCTAATACTCAGCCATCTCTGTATGTGGGATTGTGCCCAATCCAAGCTACAAAATGTTAGGGTCTTTCTTGTACCATATGCTTTTTTTTTTTTTGCATCTGCACACAAACAATACATCTATACTTTTTAATTGTGGTATACATAGATGTAATGCAAAGCGAGAGTAGAGTCCATATGAAATCGTTTAATCTGATGACCCTGAAATGACTTGTAGTAAACCGGTTAGAGCATGGTAGTCTGAGACATAAATTCAGTTCTCTTCAAGGAGATGAGGAAATTTATCTGCTTTGCTAGTAATTAAGAGTAACTTTGTTAGTAGTGAACCACTGTTCACCAACTAGACAGTGACAGTACTGGTGGTACTGGTAGCTTGTATCTGCCACTTATACTACTATTATGAAGGTCAAATTCATTTCAAGTCACCTAAGACTTAAGACACTAAAAAAAAAAAAAAAAAAAGATTAAGGTATGCTGCAAAAGGCTTGGGGGCTAGAAAGTTAATTTTTCTCCATCTTCATCATACCATGTAGAATGACCTTAAAATAGGTAAACAGTTTTTAACAGAAACCCACTAAAATTAGCAATTGAATTTGAAAGCTTCCTATATTAAGAATCAAAATCTTTGTGGTTCTATGTACATGTAAATATTGGAATCGCACGATTGTTTAGTATGTTAGTAATTAAATTACAATGCACAGTCTTGCTCAGTCTTACTGAGGTCAAATTCATTTCAAGTCACCTAAGACTTAAGACACTACTGGTTTTGGACTTAGAAAAGCAGGCAAAGTGCGCTAACTATGTTTTCTTCTGGAATGGCGAGGAGGCTGTCTGACACGATCCCCCTCTTCATGTGCTGCAGTGCTATTTTCTTCCCAGAGATCACAGAATCATAGAATGGTCTGAGTTGGAAGGGACCTTAGAGATTGTCTAGTTCCAACCCGCTGCCATGGGCGGGGACCCCTCCCACCAGACCCGGTTGCTCAAAGCCCCATCCAGCCTGGCCTTGAACACTTCCAGGGATGGGGCATCCACAACTTCCCTGGGCAGCCTCTTCCAGTGTCTCGCTACCCTCACAGTAAAGAATTTCTTCCTAATATCTAATCTAAATATATCCTCTTTCAGTTTAAAACCATTACCCCTCGTCCTATTACTATACTCCCTGATAAAGAGTCCCTCCCCACCTCTCCTGTAGGCCCCCTTTAAGTACTGGAAAGCTGCTATAAGGTGTCCCTGGAGTCTCCTCCAGGCTAAACAGCGCCAATTCTCTCAGCCTACCTGCGTAGCAGAAGTGCTCCAGCCCTCTGATCATCTTCATGGCCCTCCTCTGGACTCGCTCCAACAGGATGATGTCCTTCATATGTTTGGGGCTCCAGAGCTGGATGCAGTACTCCAGGTGGAGTCTCACTAGAACTGAGTAGAGGGGCAGGATCACCTTTCTTGACCTGCTGGTCACCTTCCTTTGATGCAGCCCAGGATGCAATTGGCAATGTAAAAAGATGGATGTAAAAAGAGAATAGGTGGCAAGTGTAATTGTGAAAGAATGTGTTTGAGTTGACCAAAATACTAGTTTTACAAACTGGCATTGTCCGTTGTTTTGGCTTAACATCATCTTCACTGTCAAAAGAGAGGTATGAGTTGCTGTTGTGTGTCATACAAAGACAGAACTGCTGCCAGGCCGCATTCACACTTGTCTGCTATTGTTTGTGATGTAGTGAGACAGTGATTAGTACATTTACAGCACACCTCTTGCATTTAGTAAACACATAGGCTGAGTCTGAATATATGACATGCTATATGAGACAGTTTGCTAGATGTTAGAAAGCATCACTGCTAGAAAGGCAGTGAGGGATGTTTATACAAATGTGTTGATGGAATTTACTGTGACCTGTTTGAACTGCAATAGGTGAGAATTCATTCTCTTGAAGTTACCTATGTTAAACAATAGGTCTTATACTGTCTTGTAAAAGAATTACAGTGTCTTTGTCTTTCTCCTTCCATTCTGTCTTAAGAGACACTGTGTATCAGTTTTACAGAATTAGAAGGAAAAAATGGAAAAAAACGGTGACTGGGTAGATGGGCAACAACTTTTTATATATATATATTTGTTGTAATTTCTTTATTTTTATGAGTGTAAGAAACAGGTGTTTTCTGTCCCTTTTCAATGAAGACCTATTCTCTTCAGTCTACCATTAACAATGTTTTCTCTTTCTTATCCTCACTTAAGGGAGTATGTGCATAGTATGTACGTTCTTGTGGTTATTTATAAAATTAGATTGATGTTTGTTTCTGCAGGACCATATAGGGGGGAATAAAACACAACTTCAGAATATTTAAAGCCACCCTGGTTGAAAACAATATACATAAACTTCACTAGTTCTGTCTCTGGACAGGAAACAGATGCATGCATACATTATTTTTTGACATCTCTTCATTTTAGTCTTTATCTCTTAAAGACAGCATGAACATTTCAGCTTTGTAACGCACCATATGGGTCACATAATTTGGGCAGTCTAGAACCCACAGAGAACAGGAGGATTTTAATAAGGATGTTCATGGAGAGTGTCTTTATTCTGTGTTATGTAGCTACAGCTAAGACAAGTAAACAGGTATGAATTAAAATAGGATGTTATAATTGTAGTATGCTTGATATTTCCAGTTTAATAGTTCTGGCTCTTAATTTGAAAATGAATAATACAGTTTTCTGTATCTGAATAATAAGACATTTTAGGAAAAAACGTATAGTATCTACAAAATCAGTAACTACATGAAGGGACACAGGGATGGATTTTCAATCTTTATTTTGCATCTCTTTCCATCTTTGTTTTACGTCTTTGCACATCCATCCTAAACTTACTACATCAGTCTACTTCATGGTTAAATGAGTAAAATTTGCATTTACTTCAGAGGAAACTGGATCAGGACCACAGTTAATTACTAACAGCACTTGATATATTATAATTTGACCTGAATGTATTAATATAGATATGCAGACATGCACATAAAGCTGTTAGTGCTAGTTTTAGTTTAAATGTGCTGTGGTACCTCAGGGGCACTGTACAAATTTGCTAAAGAATCAAAAGTTATTTTATTCAGGAGCTAAATCTTGAATTAATGTTTAATGAGAAATTTAACCTTGTTCTTCTGTGTTATAGAACAGCTCTTAAGAGAACTTGCAGTACAGCAGGAAAACAGGGAAAATTCTATATTTTTCATTCTTTTGAAGAGCTAGGGAGCAGTTCAGTACACGGATTACAACTCTGTCTGGTAACTGGTATGTCCCCATTAAAAATAAAACATTTTTAAAATTCTTATTCACGAAGCATGAATGAAAATTCATTTTCCTCCTAAAATGGGAGATTTAGGGCTATTTTTTTAAAAAAAACCCACATCTTGAAACATAAGATTTGAAATTCACTGCTACTGGTAAAACATACATTTATTATATATCCACACACTAAAGGAACACCAGATTTAAAAGTCAGTTTGGCAGTACTATGTGTGGAAAACTGCATTTTTACCTTGCATGCAAATGATGTCCTCATAGTCATGTCACAAGTGCTCTTTTGTCACAACAAGTACTCTGTTATACTCGTAGTATGGCAACACTTCCCTTTACTCTGGAAAAGCAAATGTGGAGCTGGCATTTTATTCTTATGCTGGCAAAAACTAAATAAGTGTTTGGGCATTAGACAGCAACAAACAGTGAAGACACTGAGGGGACATCTGCAGTCATTCAGTCTATGGAGCGTGTTTCTGCATTAAAATACTGTCCTGGCTTAATGACGCCGGATTTGCTGTGTATCTGTGCATTGCTTATACTGCTTTCTATGTGAAATGGTGAAAGCAGAAAAGAAAATGCTAGCCTGGGGTCAAGTTAGTAAATAAGCACTGAGGTACTTAATCTGCACAAGGACCATGGTTCAAGAAGGTATGTCTGCCTGTTCTGATTCCTGATGAAGACAACCTGAACACGTACTCATGCTATGTTTGATGCTAAAGGAGTAAAAGTAAAGAAGGAACGCTTCGCTGTATGATCTGAGTAAAATTATTTAAATTGTGATTCACATTTTTGTATGCAGCCTTTATTCATTTACATGTAAAGTTTAAAGCTCATACTTGATTTTTTAATTTTTTTTGGTAGTGAGTTAAAACTGATGAAGTCTAATGACCCTTATGGAACAGGATGTTTCCATACATGACAGTATGATATTTTAACAATGAATGGGTTAATCTAGCCCTGATGAAGTCCTCTGTGTGAAATCCTAACTTTACTGAAGAGATGGCGTATCATTGTGTCATGTGTTTCACGCTTTGATTCCCTTTTTTTCACAGAGCGTTACATTCTAAGTATTTCTTGTTATTTCTGGAGCCATGAGCTGAAATTCTGCAGTTCTGGTATGTTTCAGATTAAACTAGAGAAGAGACATTGGCCTCTTGGTATGTACAGGTATTCATGGCGAAAGCAACTTTGGTGATTTTAGCGTGAAATACCGAATTTAAATTTATCACTGCCACAGCTTGGTGAGTTGTCTTCCATCCAGTAAAGCCATGAAGTAGAAACTATGCTTGTACTCCTGCACCTCAGTGCTAATCTGGAGTCTTTCCTTACCTGCTAATGGAGAAAGATTTAAGTGTGCAACAGCCATGTGACATCCCAATGCCAGCATTGAGTTGGTGAGAAATTTTAAGAGAGAAGATGTTGCTAGGGATAATTATGTTTTTAATTATTCCGGAAAGTTATATCAAAAACTTACCTGACTTTGCCTTGAAGTCAACACACCTTGAACTAATGAAGGTTAGTGCCTATGCACTTAATTTATGTGATGGGTGCAGGTATTTTTGTACTTTAGAGGATTATGAGACAATTTTTACTCAAATATTTGAAAAGTAAACTCAAGTTTTCCCCTGTTAAGGATAGCTGTAAGTTCCCAAACCAATATTTGGATCAATATTTGTATTTGCTCCTCAAGATACTCTGGAATACTAGAATTGGAGTGCAGTCTAATTCTGAGTATTTTTAATGAGATTTATAAGACATACTTTTTTTTTTTTCTGATTTCCTTTGTATTCTCAGTCTTACCACCCAAAACTACATTTATTTTTACCTCCTACATAGGAAAAAATAATATTCAGTGTTTGCAGTCTTGAGTACTAGATCAAATGACGTTGTCCTATTTTGCAGAATTAGATCTAAATGTTAAGCATTTTCTCTGTAACCACAGTAGGTTAACAGTTGGATGCGCACCTCGCCTAGGACCTGTTCCTTTGCTCATGTTTCAGTGACTCTTTTTATAGCTTTTGCTCTGCTTTTTGTCTGCAATTCAAGAATGGATTTCTGTCCAGGTAGCTCAGCATGTATTTAAATGTCTTCATAACTGACACTGCAATGTGGTCTGTTTGCACAAACATGTTCTGTATAATGATAAAATATGTTGTGTGAATTTTACTTCAATTATAAAAATCCTGTCAATTTAGTTTGCTTTGCCACATATCTGCTGGAGGTTTTGGCTTTGGTTACAAATCTAAATTTCAGCTCAGTAACTTCTTATTTGTCAGAATGATCTCTTAAAGATCTTGAAACTCAGCCTCTGCCTCAGTTGTGTGTTAGCATACGCAGAAAGTCTCTGAATGTGCAGTACTTCTTACATCCCCGAGTCTATCTTGTTTCTAGAAATCAAGTGGGAAAAATGCATTACAGTCTTCCAGTTCAGTCACTGCTTAGTAATAAGTGAAATCATTCAAAAATTTAAAGCAATTTTCCATGAAGAATAGCATTCTTAAATGAATGTCATTACTGACTTGTCAGCTTTTTTTGCTGTAGGCATCAATCTCCAGGGTTCTTCAGAGTGTCCAGTAGAAAGGGAGCAGAGAGTACTTTCCTTTTATTTTCACTGGAAGGTTATTCTAAATAGAAATGGCAATATTTGTTCAAGATGGGTGAAGAGAAGCTAAATAGCTGGGCTAAGAACACCTGAACTGTGGGGTGGACACAATACATAGACATTGAAAATTTGGGCCTCAGTTTCAGTTTAAGAACTCATGAACCAAATCATGTCTCAGTTTACAGTGCATCTGAGTAACAGAGGAGATCTGGAATGCAACCACACAACTGAAGTGATCAATAATGGCAATTAACAACAAGTGTTTTACGGCAGTTTGAAATGTTGCTTCACTTTTTGGAAGTGAAATGAAATTGATCTTCTGTTGCCTTTTACTTTACCTTGCCTAGTGTTCATTTTCTTGTAAATGACTCACAGCAAGAGAGAATTGTCTCTAAGATAATTTGTCCTCCCAATAATTTTATTGCCTTATTTATTTTAGTGCTTCAACTGCTTTTATAGACTGCCTCTTCTTTGGATCCTTAGGTCCTCTATCCATCCAGAGTTATCTGTGATGCTTCTTTTTGGTCCCCACATACAATCTCGTGGTTCAAAGTTTTCATGTTGACTGTGCTTGCAATTAAATGTGCTGTTCTTGAACCTTGTATCTTATTTCAAATCTTGACAAGAATTATCACATCTGGATTAGCCACATACTATGGAATAAAAGGTAATAAATGGAAAAGGATAGTGACTGGGACTAAGTCATGCTATCAAGAAGCAGCATAGTTAAGGACTTTACAGCACATATGCCTAGCAATATTTCCAATTTGACACTTTAGACTACGAACTGTTTAGCTGATCTCAATGCTGAGAGCAGTGAAGGCAGTAGTCTTTCAGACAGGTACCAGGCATACCAGGCAGGTCTCCTCGGCTCAAAGGCGGACCAGGAAAGGAGGCTGCAGGAAAAAAAAAAGGAGACTCTTGTTCACACAGTTAATTGGTGCTGTAGTTTTTGTTGTTTGTTGTGTTGTAAACCCAGGTGCTTTTTAGGTTTTTATAGAAGAATCTCATAGCACACTTCTGGTAGTATATAGGTCTAATGGGGAGGCTGGATGCAGGAGAGCTGCTGGTTTTCAGTGCAGCCGTTAAGAACTATAACTGACAGAATTGCTTTTCAGTTTTGCCAACTCAATGAAGGGAGTCTTGGGTATGTCTCTGAGATTTGTTGCATTTGGTGTAGTTCGAAGAGCATAGCTGTTCACCGGATATACCTGCAATTTGCTCCAGAAATATTTTCTCATTATCTTCATTGTGGATTTCATGCCATGACAATTGTAGCTGACAAAGTCAGAGATTACCAAGATGAATTGGTGATATCCTGTGGACTCAGGTTTTATTGATGGGGAATATTTTCAGATTTGAGAGCAGCAGGGATCACCGTGAAATGCGGACTCTTTTCAGAGACCTGCCCATAATATCATCTGTAATTGCAGGACTATTTCCAGTTCCCTTTGCTTCTGCATACTGAAGACATCTCCCCTCATTGTGTAAGATGATCCAAAATTAGCTCTGTGTGTGAAAGAAAGAATAGGATATGCTTTGACTTTTTCCAATGTAACTGTGCTTTCCTTGGAGCTCTTAAGTGAAAACATACAAGCATAGAAGTAGGGAGGGTGCAGTGTTTAGCAAGACGGCATGAATTTTGTTTTACCTCTAATTTGTAAGAGTAAAATATTTTTTTAATATATTTTACGAGACCAAGTCTCGTATAAATAGTAGGTTTAATAGGAAAGTAGGTTTATTTGATTTGGAAAGTTGTGCTGTGTTCTGTCCTGTTATTTTTAATTTTTTTTTTTTTTGCTTTTTACTAATGACTCATTCACAGTGTATGAAGTCAAGAAGATTGCAGAGATTTGTGTTGTTGGCAAAAATGGAAAGGTCTCTAGTAAGTCCTTGAAATGCTTTCCTTGTTGTTGGTTGGTGTTCCTCAGAACTCTGTGGGTATTAGTATATTATCAAACTTCAAGTGTTATTCAAAACGCTTTTATAAGAATTAAGACTTCTGTGCTTAATTTTTGAGTTTGAAAACTTTTTTGTGGTAATATAGTCTCAATATAGCACAATCTCTGATAGGCTCCTCTTCAAATTATATTATCAGCAGACATCTACAGTTATTTTTTCTCTAGATTTTTTTCTTTTTGTTTCACAAAATTAATGGCCTTTCTTTATTTTTCCTCTATATATGTTCAAAATATAACTAAAATTTTAATTGCATTTAGTTTTTATGACCACTAATTGTCTCTTTCATCTGTGACCAGGGCTCACTATTATCCCTACTGTACTAATGTTTTGACCATGGCTCACTATTCTCCCTACTGTACTAATGTTTTGCCTAAGCTTTAAAGTTTTAAATATCTATTTTTTAAGTCAAGTCAGGTGTTACAGTATTAAGTCAAGAAAGTGACCTGATAATGCAATTCATCATCCATTTTGTGCTTTTCTAGGGGAAAATTGGGATAATATTGCTCATTATGAATCTTTGAAATTTTCAATTTACACTCAAGACTAAACTGTCATTCTGATGCCATTATTCCACTCTCTCTTTAATCCAGTGATGATGCCATGAGACAATCCTATTCTCCAACCTGTCCTGGTGATTTATTCCTTTTTTCTCTTTCTCTTGAGCTAATCTAAGCTTTCACATGACTGCTCAGTGAACTAAATTGGGATTGACTGTTGGGATTTAAGACAAACGTTTTTTATCTTAGTTGATTAGGGAGATTAGAGAAAAGGTTGCCCTGTTAATTTTAGACCAAGTGTTGCCTAAAACCTGCCTATTCTATGTTATCGTTTTTATCACACCTACTTACATCAGCTTAAATGAGGGAGCACTGTAAGGGTAGAAGAGTTCAGACCAAGACAGGAGGAGAAAAGGGCAGCTGTGTTGATTAACATCAGTTTAAACTGATTGGATGCTTATAATGAAATATATTGCAATAAATTGATTTCCGGATATTACGTATCTTTAAGTAGCAGCTTACATATCAAAGGATTCCAAAACTGTCACAGAAAGGTGTTATCTGCTCCCTGTAATAAAATGCAGCAAAGAAGAGGAAAAATACCACCGTGTAATTTGTTAAACCAATTAGTAATAAAGTAATAGATGACTCTTCAGGAGTTGATTATAATTTTCATGTCTAGTTGAAACTTTCATCTCTTTGTTCTGAAGAGATTTTAATCCAAACGCTACTGTTGGTATTCAGTAGCTTACTGTAAGTTGAAATGATGGCTACTTGAAAGAGAAGTGTAGAATGTGCTGTGCTGTCGCAGCACCTACATAATAAGAAATTGCAGAGTGTGGACAGACCTTTCAGTATCCAGTTTAGAAACAGGCACATCATCTAAACTTAGATTTTATTTGATGTCACATTTGTATGGCAGCTGAAGAGACCACAACAAGGAAATAAAAAATTTCATCTCGGAACAGTTTTATAAAAATTTAGTATATATTTATCAGCTGAGCTGTATGAAGCACCCTAGGGAAGAAAGAATGAGAAAGGTGGTTTTGAGGAGGGAGAGGACTCAACAGGCTGTTGGATGGTAGATGAGAGTTTCATATATTGGGAAGAAATTAATCATTATAAAAATAAGGGCTTTAGCTGTTGCAGTATTTCCTTCATTAAAGAATAAGAATTATTTTGTAAAAGGCTTCTTTATACTAGTTTCTGGAAAAGAAAACTGAGAAATGTACTAGAGCTGCCCACACTGTTGGTTTAACTCTATGAAAATGAAATTGTTAATCTGGGAAGCGACAGTTTACCTGTGAACATCCTTGCATTTGGCAAGTTTTCTGATATGACTTCAATTCAGTTGGCCTTCTGTCTCAGAGCTGAACCTCCCATTAGCAGCATTTTTTGGGAGTGCTACATGTAAAAGATGGTCTCCTCAGGTAAATAAACACTTTGTAGGGAAGAAGCTGAAGGATAAAGTATTTCCTGTTGTGATATAATATGTAGGAAATGAAGTCAGTGTGTACACTAAAACCTATCCCTTATATGTGTGTATGTTAATAAATAGCTTTTGCTTTACTTATCCATTTTTGGTTTTGGACCTTGTTACTGAGGCACAGGCACTCAGATACCCCGTATTTTGTTCACGCTGATGCGGAGAGCAGAACAGCACAATTTCCTGAGGACTGCTAGCAGATCTCAGGCCTTGTTGGTGAGCAGCTTACAGCACCAGTAATCAACAGACTTCTCTGTGGCTTCATACTGGAAAGACCAAAGAGGTTCTCCATCCGGAGGGCCGTAACAGAAAGCAGAAGCCAAGACAGTCTGAAAGCAACACTGTGTGATGACTTAGACTTTGGTGCCAGCCAGCACTCTCCCTAGGCTTTAAAATAAAACCTGCCACAAAGATTAGACCAAGTGAAGACCTCTGGGGGCCTTCTGTGAGCTGATGAAGCTGCTGCCTCAGCAGTTGTGAAGCAGCCACAGATCTATATAAGGAAAGAGTAGCCAGATGATGTGCGTGCTTACAGCGTGAACCTGATCTTCCAGATGGCTCTTCAGGTGTTAAGGAGGATGCATTAGCATTTTTCTCTGTGAAGAAGGTGTAACACATGTTTTCTGAAGTGTCATAGAATAAATTGTATTAAAATTGATGCCATATTAAAATTTATTTTGCCTAATTTTAAGTGAAGCTGAGTGATGGCAGCCCCCAGTGAAGTCAACTTGAGTTTGTGATGTCAGGACAGTATCAGTACTGTGGGAGAGCCTTCTGGTCTCATTTTCTAATAATATCGATAGCTACATTTTAGTCTTTTAATTTTTTTTACTTATACAGTCTATGCTGATAGACTTGTCTCCTTGCTACATGAAAGGGCTGTTTCCATGTATGTAGCAGTGATTTTTTTTTTTTTTTTGCAAAATAAGGCAAAGAATGGTCATTGAAATCTTAGCAATTAAGATGGAAAAAAAAATTAGAAATTACAAGGGAAGTGTGCTTGTTAAAATAAAATTTTAAAAATACAGTTAGAAATATACTTGACCTGAAGATCCTGAAAACAATGGTCATAACCACCATGGCAAGGAATGAGGAAAAGCAAGAGCTTTTTTTACTTTACGTGTAGTTCACGTGAAACTCTGTAGTATTAAGTGATCATTTCATAAAAATTACTTCATTGTACATTTGTGATTTTAACTAAAGAGTTTCTTTGTTGAAATCATACATTGTTTTATCATATAATTTTATGAAGACAGCAGTGGCTAACAAAAGAGGATTTCCTTTTGTTGCCTTTAAACCTGAGTCCTCAAATGCAGAAAAGGACTCTGGGCATGAGCTTTCCTTTCCCTCTATCACCATGAGTTAACAGATACCAGGTTGCTTTATTTTGTGAAAAACAAAGTAATCAGATCCCTCTCTGAGATGACACGGAGGAAGTGAGTTGGAAAATAATAGTGAGGTTTTTTTCTCTTTATATCTTACATAGCTTTAGTGTAGGATTGCCCATGTTGTTTTCTGCACTATGAGTTGCTTGTAAATAATATTTTAAATGTCATTTTAGTTTACTGAGTCTTGACATCTAATCAATACCGCTTTTGATTTACCTAATCAGGTTTGCATATTGTAACTTAAATAATATGTGGATAGGCATTTAAAGAGGGAACACTTCTCCATTTTCTTGTTAGAGGGTTACGTGTGTGTAACCCTTTCAGCTTTCAGCTACATACACTGCCAAAAATAGTATTGCAAATATTTTGTCTGAAGAGGGCTAGATTACCTAAGGCTACAGGACTCTTTTTGCAGTTATTAATATTTTATGGAATCCTAATAAAAGGTTAATACAGTTTCTTATTAAAAGTATTTAATAGTAATAGTATAATTGTAACAGTGTGGAAAAGTATTGCGGTTTTGGTTTTTGGTTTGTGTTTGGTGGGTTTTTTTTGGTATAGAAAAATGTTTTGCATACATTACAATGTGTTCCCTGCAGCTACAGCATTCTGTTTTGGCATGATTGTAGCTCTGAAATCAGTGTTAAGAATTTCATTGAACTGAAAGAAAACAGACCTTACTGAGGAATCCAGTCTTCATCCCATACGGCCAAAGTGAAGCTATTTCATTTTTTCATCCAAACTATTATAATATATTAGCACTTCTTCATCTGTTTTTTTTTTTTCTTTTCCATATGCTACTCTAATGACTTGCTTTATCTAATTTTTTAATGAATTAATGGCAATTATTTTTGGTGCTACAAAGAACTTGTAAGGAACTATAAAGTTTAAAGTAAATGGTTGTAGTTAACATTGTAGGCAACTTAAAATGAAGGCATATTTTTATAATATAGAGAAAACTTGGAATTTTCTTGAAAATCTGTTTTTCTTAACACTGGTCACAGATATATGTTGGTAAATTTATTTAAAATGTCTTTATTTTTTGAACAATTGGTAATTGCTCAGCAAACACTATACTGTACATTAAAACGTAGAGGGCAACCAGTTGTTGTCCTTTCAAATCACAGGCACAAAAGTATTTTCCTTGCATGGTAAAATCAAAGAAAATATAATTCCTTTTCCAATTTGAGGAACTCTGTAAGCTTTTAACAGTTTTTAGCAATTTAGGTTACTTATGTAATTCACCCATATAGGTTACAAACTAAAGAAATTTATTCATGAGGGACTCAAGCCACTTGCCTGCTCAGATTAATCACTTAATTTCTCACGGCCTGTTGGCATTAGCGTTAATGTGAGCATTATGTGAGCAAGGGTTGTTCAGTCAGACTCTCATTACTTCGGTTTCCTCCTGCAAAATGAGTGCAGAGTGTTGTTTCTCTGCATGGGGAAACACTTACGGAAACTTACTGGACTGTGATATCTCCAGGAAATGCAATCTTTGAATTCATGAGTAAATAGTTTTTGTAGGCGTCTGTGTATTTTGACCACCATTAAGTGATAGCTGCTGTTTCTTTCAGCTCTCCATTTCAATGACTGTTACTTGCTTGTTTCCAGTGAAATGAATGTTGTGTTAATTTCAGCAAGTTCCACCCTAACTGTCCTCCTACCTGAGTTAGTCTAATTTTACAATTGTGTTTTCATGGAAGAAAACAGTCTGTGGATGCTACAAGAAAGTACCACGATCACTGATCTTCACAAATAATAAATAGACTATAAATAATAAGCAGACTTCTCACTCTTCCAGTCATGTTGAAAATGATTTTTAATGAAGGGTGAAGATGGTAGGTAGTAAATTCAGAAAGTTATTTGAAACGGTGCCAGAGAACAGACAGGTTTAGTATCTCAAAATACATATGCCTACAGTACTTGCCAAAACAGGAACTGGGCTTTATCACTAGCACACGGTTTTCGCGATGTTTTGATAACTAGCATATTTCTGACACGGTTGTGCCAAGAGAGTGCCTGGGAATGGCCTGGGATAACATGGGCCAGAAACCATTCCCAGCTGCCAGTCTGAACAAGGTCCCTCTATCTGTGTGGGAGAGAGGGATTCAGCTTTATGGCTGTGACCAAGGCCGGTTCATGGGCCTGCGTCTATTTTGCATATTAAGATGAAGTCTCGGTGCTTTTCAAGAACTGTGGCAGTATTTTGCTAACAATGTGCTGCTATCATCCTTACATCAGCTGTGAATGAAAACAGCTTGTGGGTGTATGGGAATAAACTAAAGGGTTGGTTTATTTTTTAATCATACTAGGAAGGAAGTGCTTGAACTTGATTTTGTGTATTGTAAAAGGCTGATCAGTTGGTTGGGAGTTGCTGGTCCATTTGGATTCTCTGATCAACTTCCTTGGGTGTGCTGGGTAAAGCCAGGGCAGGGTTAAACTGAGCCATGACCTTCCTGAGAAGGTGGTGCTTCATTAGTGGAGGAAAAAGTCAAGGTTGGTTTTCTTTGTTCTCTGGACAAGCAGCGTAGCACAGCTCGTGTCTGTACAACTCTAATCTTACCCCTCTGAGGACAAGGTGGTAATTTATCCACCTGCCTACTGGAAAGAGCTGCTGCTGAGCACTCACACAAAGTGTGCACAGTCAGTATCAAGGAAGGACCTAATGGGCACGGATTAAAAATATGCGGAGAAGGATGCCAGTGATCAAACAGTGTGGGCAGCTGTGTAGCATTGTCCAGCCCTGTGTGCTGGGCCTGTTTAGTTCACTGGTGCAGACATAACCACGTAGTACATTTCTAAACTAGGATTTTCTGGGAACAAGATCAACTCAATTTCCGTTCCTTTTTTTCATAGAAATGTACACTGTTCACAACACCAAGAGAGAAAGAGAAACAGAAAGATGGAGAAAGAGAAAACCAAACCCCTGGCTCTCGTTTGTAATAAGCTGGTATTACATGTAGGAATCAATATTAATGCTCTGTTTCTATAAACTAACAGCATGAGGAGCACTTGCTCTCTCATATGTTTACTATTTAGTCAGTCTGTCAAACACTAATTTAGCTATACAATGAAAAATATTCTTGGAGAACAGTGCTTTTATTTTCAAATAACACCAACCCCCATCACCTTTTCAGCTATTCATCCCCCTCTGTTTAATCTCAGATTCCTGAGATTTCTTTCTTTTGCCATCAAGAGCTTTTCATAGGGAAAATTTTTCTAGGTTTCATATTAAAAGGCGTAAGAAATAAAATTACTAGATTGTTCAGAAACTGTGGGGTGGGTGGGTAGGTTGTTTGATGTTTTGTGTGTGTGTGTCTGGGTTTTGGTTTTTTGTTTGTTTTCTGGGTTGCCTTTTTTTTTTAAGAAGGAGGCCAGATCTATAATTTTTTAGGATACGATTATTCTTCGTAATTTCTAAAAACTGTAGGTTTTGTGTGTATGTGGAAATAGGTAGATTCAGGTCATGTAAAACATATATAAAGAGAATATATTTTGTAACTCAGATTATGCACCTTTGTTGGCTAGTTGAAGTCTTTGTATTACAGTTTTAGCGACGATGACCAAGGACTGTAAACAAAACAAATGGCATTAGATTTTTAAGAAGGCACTTCTGTACTTGCTCAGGGAGTCATTAGTAATAAGATATAGTGATACTGCTTTCTGATATGAATTTGAGTCTGAAACATTTTAAAAGAAATAAGTTTGATAGGCAAATATTCACTGCATTCGACATTTGCCTCATTTGTCCTTGAGCAAGTACTGCAGGTGTTTATTGCTGTTCCTTTCTAGTTTAGATGAATATTGATTTCAGATATAAAATTATGAAAAATTTTCTGCAGCATGCAGCTAAATAATCTGGTAAAGAAAATTAATCATGATCTTGCTCTGCCGTTTCTCATGACTGGCAGTTTTAGCAGAAACATTTCACTGCCATATTGAAATAAAAGCATCAAGAGTGACCAAATGTTTGGTTGTCCCAAGTAACTTAGTCCTGCAACAACATAATATATTTAATAAAACAGTGGTGTCATGCTTGTATATCATCCCTTTTGAAGTTGGTTTTTTTTTTTTTCAAGTTCATTTTGTGCTGTAAGGGGATGCCAAATGAAGAAAAAAATGCTGTCGACAGATGTCCCCAAGGAAACGTACTTACTATGTTGCCTATCTAGGTACCTCTCTAGTCTTTGTAGCACTGTGGGTTAAGTGTCATCATTCCAGAGACAATTCATTGCTGAACAAAGAACAGCATGGATTCTGGTATATAGATACTGTGAAATGCAAGTAACATCTTTGGGATATGCGGCAAAAATAGAGGTAGGATTTGTAGAGGGGTTGTAAGCCAGTTTGGTTTTTTTTGTTTGTTTGTTTGTTCTCATGCAAGAATATCAAGCTGAAGATAAAACAATGAAAGAAACTAGAAAGTCTGTAGTAGATAGCAGTCTATTATCTTTTTCAAGATTGTGTAGTTCTCCAGGTATGATATTCCAGTCCTTTGACAGTAACTCCTAAATATCTCATTTGCACTTTTCATTAAAACAGTCCTGCATTTGGAGGCAAGGTTAATGAAAAATACAAATCCCGATAGAAGTCCTTGAGGTGCTCTAGTAGGAATTTTTCTCTAACCTTAATTTTCACCACTAACCTATTATTCTATTCTTACCAATTCCTTACTCATTTTAAAATTCTTGCGCTAATTCATGTATTCTCCTATTTAAGTAACAATTTCTAATGCCATGTTTTATCACGTAAATTCCTGACATCTAGATAGGTGAAACCAACTGTATTTTTTTCCACTTAAAAAATCAATTGCTTTGTCAAAGATAAAAGAATAAAATACCACAATCTACTATTGATATATTAGTATACTACTTATTTCAGAATTCTGGAATGAAAATAGGAGAGCCTTGACAATTTTAGTATTTTTTAAATCAAAAATGGTAGTTCCTGCTACTTCCTGTTACTCATGCTTCCCTGTTGTCTGCTTCATTAATTGCATTCAAACAGACGTGGTGCAGTCTAGTTTTGGGACACATAGAAGGCTTTTAATTTCTATTCTGCTGTCGTTGATGAGCCTAATGTTTTTTCTCTGAACCTTTGTGGATGAAGAACATTTGTTTTTATTTTAATTGCAAAATTTATCTCTGTTTTTGATAATGCTTATGTTAGACCTATGGTTTCTGATGCCAGAAATGTATTTTTTTCACATTAATTATGCATTTAATTCATGTAGTGTCTTTCTCCACAAGTCTGTAGTTGTTGTTTGAGATGTAAGGATGTTTGACTTAGAGATTGAGTCTATGTCCCTGACAACGTTAGGCCCTTCAAACTCTCAAGACCATTGTGGAATTATTTTCCATAATCAGGTCTTCTTAGTCTCCTCATCAAAACCATTTATGAAATAACTTCCTATTGATTCTGTGATGTGCAGGTAAACCAAATGTTTGCTGATGTTTTCAGAGACAAAGGGGTTTGTCATAATTGTTATCATTTTGGGCAGTGATGTACTTCAGGATATGACATTTCCCGGGAGAGGTTAATATTCACTTACTAGAAACATTTCAAATACACGTTGACTTTTAATGTAACTACGAAAGCGTACAGTTGAGTCTAAAGCTATCCTAGTGAGCTGATTAGAGGTGGGCCCTACTTGCTGTGGTAAGATTGCATTGTGCAGCTGTTGCAGCCTCCGGAACAGGCGGCAGTGTCTGTGTGGGGCTTTGCTCCCTCCTGTGCCATGCAGGAGGGAGGTGTGGTTACAGCACCCATTGATCCAATGCAAAAGTTTGCCAGGGAGGGTTTTAACAATTCACCTGTTAGTAAAATGACTTCTTTATTTTCTTTTCCTCATACTGCTTTTTTTCTTCTGAAGTTATTTTGACTTACTTGGACTCTTCTGTCCGTATGACCTATTCCTATTTTTATAATCCATGTATCCATATAATGTGTTCTTATTTCTATAATCATTATTCTTGCTTTTTTTCCTCTCTTCTTTTTTTTTTTTTTTTTCCCCCACCTTGCGTGTGTCCTGTACTAGTATTTCAAGCCCCTACATTTTGTCTAAGCTGCTGGTATAAACAACCCTTTAGTTATTTCTCTTGACAATATCTTTTTTCTTACAGAGATTAACTTCAACACTTTCCCTAAGTGCACCCGTGACCTAAATCCTTCTTTCAGTATCAGTACTTTCTTCCTCAGTGCTGGCAATTAATCCAGTTCTAGATCCATTTCTTTGTCCATTAAGCTTGTTAAACTGCCTTTCTTCTTCTAGTGATTAAAACTACATATTCAGATCATTTCAGACTCTGGCAAAATTTTCATCCTTATTTGTTGATTTGATGTTCTTATTACTTATACCCATGTCAATCTCCAGTGGAATATGTCTGGAGAAGTCCTCTCTTGGTGATTGCTTTCTGTTGATTGACAAATTTTAGATATTCTTCCTTTGGTGATATTTCACATCTTTGTTTGTTATATTGTATGTCTCATTTTTCTAGAAAGTACTAGAATTCCACCAAAGTTCACCTTATATTTATTTTACTGGCTTCTTTAGGTAAGCGTATTGATCTTTGATTTCTGTGTTTTGGTGGGAAAAGTGGGGGCATTTTCTCTGCTCCCTTAAGAATCCATTTTCTTGTACCTCAGAAGTGATTGTGTCATTTGGTTCAACTGTGTATATATATCATTTAGGGAAATAGAGATGTCTTTGCTAAGAGTGTTTATAACACAGTCAGTTTAAAATTTTTAAAACAAAACAACCAAATTCATTCAATGATGACACTGTGCCAATGGTCAGTTCTTGTGTATTATTAGGTTAGTTCTTATGCGTTATTAATCATTAATATGGCATGCACAAAAATAATCTTTAGAAGTCATAACGTAAATCAGCTGTGAGTATAGAATAGCACAGAGAGAATGGCTACAGTGCTTGATAGTGTTAGTCAAGGTGAGCAGGCCAGAGAGGTTTCTGAGAAATCTCAACTCAAGTCAGCTTCTCTTCCGTCTTCTTCTTCTATGATTCTGTGATTATTTCCTCTTGATGCCTGACTTCTTTATGCTGCTTGTTGTGTCCCCCCTCCAAAGGAGATGTCACCTGCTCCTTGTGCTGCTTATCTTGGTTTTGATTTTGCCAGCCGATTGTGTTTCGCAGGATGTGTTGCCTACTTGCGCTTTTGTGCCTGGCTGCTTCTCAGTTCCTTCGTCTTGTGAAGTCTGCCACTTGGCTGGCTCACCTGTTTCTCTCTGATTTCTTTGTTGGTCACATTAGTCACTTATGCAAAATGCTTGTACATTTTGTGGTTATGCTATCACAGTGTTACAAAATATTAATATACAGTTGTTGGTTGTACCATTTTACTGTGCTTATATTATAGTTTAAGGAAGTGTTTTATAAATTTTTCCCTGCTTAATACACTTATAATTTATAGGAGTCCTAGACCTATTTTCATTTTAAAAATTATTTTTACACATTCCTAGTAGAACACGTGCCTTCCTGCTGTCTGGATTGACTGTGTAGATTGTCCCATTGCTACTTTTTAAACAGGAATTGCTTTTTCTGGAGCTGCTGTAAATCTCAGGATATCTCCCTTTTGAGTATGTGTAAATGGCTGTATTGGCTGTTCTTTTACAGTATTCTTGTCCTACATTGGACTCTTTTTTTCCACCTTTTTGAGACAATTCTTTCTTCTCCTCAATTCTCAGATCGCTATCTGAAATATTGTCACAATAAGATTGATCTAATCATATCTGGTATGTGAGCACAATCAGATTCCATTTCATTCCTTAATAATTTTAATCAGGTATCTACTGAAGGAGAATGTATGTGTTGGAAATGTAGGCAGCTTCTGCTCTAACTTTTGCCATTTTACCCATTTTTTAGAGACACTTTTCCTCTCCCTCAGTAATCTCTGTTTTTATAAGTCTTTTAAAAACAAACAAACAAACTGGATCCAGATATTCCAGCAAGCTTCCTGAGCACTCTTGCTTTGTCTTGTTCTGATTGTTGAGCTAACACTCCACCACACAATTTCTGCATCTTAAAAGATGTCAAGCAGACAGTATTGCCAACAAAAAATAATTATCTTGAAGGAGAGTTAAAAGGTAATGAATGTAGAAAGCTGTTACAGAGATTTTTTGCTTTAGTAAACCTTTGACACTGAAGGTTGGAAAGATGGCAATAGGTGCTTTGTACAAAGTGTTCATGCTAGGAAGGTACTGAGATTTCCTTCATATGCCCTGCAGATAGATCAATTTATATTCTGGCTTATTCAGATCTCAGCTATGAAAGAAAGACCTCTAAATGAGATTTGAGTTCTAATGTTGGTTTAATAGATGACTCACTTTTAGGATGGTAGAAGTGAAAGCCCTAGTAAAGCATTAGTAGATGGAGCTGTCAATAGCTTTTTTTTTTTTTTGTCCTTGCTGACTTTTGTATAGTTTCACATATGATATAGAATTGATACCAGAAGCATTTGAAATACTTTGGGATATGACTCACAAGGTGATGCCTCTGCTTTCTAGTCGAATCCCCTAATATGAACCTATATTTAAATATTCAACTCCTGAATCATCTGCTGCTGAAACTAGGTTCACTCCATAGCTGATGCTGAGCATGCTATCATTGCCTCCTGTGGTAGGCACCTACACGCTTCAGTGGAGGCATGTGTTTACACACACGTGCAAATGGAAGCCTTTGCTCAAAGTCGCAGCGGCAATTATATGAAGACGTGATCAAAACTCAAGAGTCCTGGCTCCCACTTGTGCTTTGTAACCACTAGACTTTGTCCAATACATACAGGATAAACCTCCCCATGTGGAAGTCACTGGGATTATTTTTTTTTCCCATCCAGTTTCATGGAATCAAGAATTCAGCCATAGTGTTTTGTTAAACAAGAAAAAGGAATATATTTATGAGTTTATTATTATCTCTAATAAGGGAATAAGGACAAAGAAGAGTGGTCTGGTCTATGTGTACATTTAATTGCAGTAATATCAATAGAAATTGGAGGTCATGTAGTCCAACCTGTTTCTCAAAGCACTTGGTTAACAGCAGATGATCGAGGGCTTTGTCTTTCAAGATTTGAGTCTTGAAAACTTCTAGAGCTGGAGACTGCACAGTCTCTATGGAGAGGTTATGGTCTGTTAATAGCAATGGCAGCACTGCATTACAGGGCCACATGGTTAAAGGTGAAACTCACTAAAGGTAAACAAAGTTTAGGGGCAGAAGTGTGTAATTGAAATTTGCTACCACAAATAGTATTGTTTGCTTCTGACCTTGGCTTACAAGCAATTTTGGAATGCATCATGTTGTGTTGCTTGATGAGTAAGTTTGCAAGATGATGAGAGTTGCTTTGCTTGTGAGAGGTAAGATTTGAGGTACTTTTTCTTTGAAAGTCTGGTAGGTATTTTGCAGAACAAAAAAAATCTGTGTGTCCTGTGCTATTAATCTCAGTTACTTCATGAATAACTTTAAACAATCCCGGAATGTGAGTTCTCTGTAATTAAGCTGTCTTCTCCAGAGTTAGGTACTCCCTTTAAGATGTAGAACTGTAGGAGCAAAAATATCTTCAAATATGTATTACTTCAAAGCAAATGAAGAGGGAGTAGTTACAAAGTCTATGATTGCATGCATTCTCTCAGGCCATCAGGTGTTTTGTATATTTTATTGAACTCTGCTATATCTAAGCTAATCTTGTTGTGTGCCTTATTCTCTAAAGGGCAAGTGCAGCTCACCCTGAAGTTGGAGATTTGCATTCTTCACCAGGGTGAGAAGTTGGACAGGCAGAGTGCAGAGCTGGCCGTAGGGCTGAGTGTATTATTCAGTTGAGTGATCAAGGGGAGATCAATCTGGGAAAGCAAGCTTGCCATGCTGATATCCCTTGGCTTTTTTTTTTTCCTTTCCTTTTTTTTCAGGAAGTTGTTCCGTTCAAGCATTTCACTGACATTTCTGAATCCCCTCTAGTCAGTCTGCCAATACTGCACCTTCTAGAGCCATTCCCTAAAGAGGACAGATTCTCTTACAGTGGTTTCATTTCACTATTCTTAGCATACTTGGGACAGATCTCAACTGATGCATGCTAATGAAAGGTTTTCATGTTTTATCTGGCTGTACACAAATGCAGTTTGAAAACATCACAACATAGTTGAGCCGTATTTAGCAGCCTTAATGTCATGTTAGATGTCCTGTGATATTTACTCATGGCCAGAAGACTGCTTCAGAAGGTCTATTGTAAAATCCAGTTTTGTATCTGACTGTCCCATTTGGGTGTCATTAGGTACCTATATTTAGCCAGTCTCACCCGCAACTTTTCCTGGCTCTGAATGTCTGTCTAAAAGAAGATGGTGGCTGACCGCTAATGTCCATTTGCCCTTACTGACAGCTTTTCTCTATTATTATACTTGTTAGAATTTATTATCCATATTTTTTATGCCATTAGGCTGAAGACGTGCAAGCCCAGAAAAATTTGGGCTCTTACAGATCACAGCCAGTCTAATACCAGGTAATTAATTGCACATCACTTTGAGAAGAAAAGTTGGATTTTGGATTTCCAAGAAATACTGTATAAGAATAAGAAAAAAACTCCTGGGCAAATTTGAGATCTTAAGAAAATACACTGACAGAAGTAAATAATAAAAAAATTACAGTGGCTTAATGTATTGTTTTGTGTTCCACTGAATTAGAGGAAACAAGCTCTGAAACCAGAAGCGGAAAAGGTGACAGAATGAATTAACAATGACAACAGCAATTGAGGATTAGTATGGTGGTAGTAATAATAATAATAATAATAACTTCTACATATCTCAGTGTATAACCAGAATCTTAATATGAGGAAGAAACAAATCAGGATCATGTGTACAAAGAACAACACTGCTGTCATTCCTACTGGAAATATAATTCATAAAGCTATCAATCACAGTTTCTCTAAGACTAGCCAGAGACCAATTATCCCAGTGGGATATTGAAAGCAAGTCTATTGTCTTGCTCTGTGACTTCAGGAGAACTGTTAAGGGGAAGATCAGTGGAAGTGACCCAGAAAAAGCTAGCAAATGTGAAACCAGAGAATTCAGCAATGAAGAAATTTCCTAATTCTGAAGAAGAGAACGTGAAAAGAACAGATAGGACTGTGAACCTTATAATATTTTTAAACGGTAAACTCCACAAAGCTGATTCTGTTTCTGTTGTACAGAAGACTTACAGGGCTGTGTACAAAAAGTCAGGTCATTGATGACACATCCCGGATGCTAACCAAGAATCGGCAGGCTAGCTCTCTGGGGCAGCTGCCACTTTATCTGTAATGGGCTTACACTATGGAACGTGGGTAGTGCTGGTTTTTCGTTGTTGTTTTTGGTAAAATCTAGCTGTTACTGTTTGTAGTTCCTCTGGGGTAATTGGAAATCTCTGATACTTACCAGTTACATTACAAGGAGGCAAACAGAGAGCAGTAAAAATTGTATAATTGTGGAGCCATTTCTGCAACTCCTGCTGATAGCTTGACCCAAACACTTGTTCAAGGACTTTGGGGTATATTTGAGAACTTTCCTGTCAAAAGTAAGACAGTTTCTTGACTTTGGAGATTATATCTTCTTGTGGGGAAAAACAAAACACCTGAGTGTGGAACAGAGGGCTAGGCTTGCTTGTGGTTTTCATGTTTCTTATCATGAATGATTCAGGAGTACTTTAAAGTGAACAGTGCATTTTCAGAAAGTCAACAAAGCTTCTCTGTAAATTAAGTTCAAATACAACTATATTTTGCTGGTAGAATTTACAGTGCACTGAGTGATGCTCTCTCACATGCTTTTTAAAAACTCATTAGTCTTCCATATATGGCGTACTTGTCCAGTGTCATAGATCTATAGACATTAAAGTTGGTTAAGTAAAAAAAAAAATTAAATAGATAAGTTAATTTGCAGTTTTTACATGGTAACCTAAATTCTGTTTATGGTTTCACATTAATTAAAAATCTGCATATGTGTCATTGGATTTTCTGGTGGGGTGCTTACAGGAATAATGCAAAAAATATTTCTTAGTGGTCAAATATATCTTTATTTAACTTTTTATTGGTTGACAATTACATTTATTAGCATCATTAACTGTGAGATTAGTTAGGTGATGATAGCTATGAAAAGTCAAAAAATTTCATGAGATTATATTAATGCAGTGCATATTCAAGAATGACTGGTAAGTAATTAAAGTATATAAATGAAGAAAAGTATTCTCTAAAACAGATTTAGTTCTAAATTTGTGCAAGATCTGGACTAAATTATTTCTGTTGTTTGGGTATTTTTCATGTGTTCTAAATAGTTTCTTTTAGAATCAATACTTCCTTATTTCTCTATGGCAGTAATTCGTCATTGTTCTAAAATCAAAAGGTTTTCAAATTAGCACATTTTCCTAAATTTAGCGTGAGATATGAAATCACAAATTACTCCCAAGCTAGTTACAAGCCTTGAAAATACCACTGCTGTACATTTAATTATTTCAGTTAGAATTCCAATTTTGAACAGCTGCTTAAAAACAAAAATTCATGTATTACTGTAGTGCTGACTTTATAGATTTGCCAGGATAAACATCTTAACTTCTCTATGCCCTGCTGCAAGGGGCATTCCAGTGCCTATGCTGTTGTCTGTTTACTTAAGTATCATGCAGAAAAAAATATTATCTCACCGTATTCAAAACTTTGTTCTGTTTCAGTGAAAGCTGCAGAATTCTGATCTCTTCAGTGGAGACTCACGAGACTGTTTGGCAGAAAACATATTTCTGATTTTTTGGTTAGTCATCAACTAGTAAGTAGCTTCTCATATTCACGTTCAATGAAGTGTTTGGGTTGTCTTAGGTAAATAACAATTTTTAAAATTACTTCAGCATTATTTTCCCTTTCTTTTCTATAAAAGCATTTTTCTCTAATGTCTGGTGCTGCTTTAAAGACTACAACACATTTAAGTCAGCGTTTATAAGTGCTTTAGCAGAAAAAGGAGTATTTTCTTAGTACTTCTGTTCAGCATCTGCCAAAGTGCTGTTCAGTGACCTGTATTACTCCCAGAGTGTGAAGCGTAAGTAGGAACAAAGATAAGTAGGATCATCTGTAAAAAAAAAAAAAAAATTAAATATGTTGCTCCATTAGTCTGATAGAGGCGGTCAAGAATGGTATCTAGCAATCAATTAGGAAAGTGCGTAAATCCAGTTAAATGGTACCTGCACAGCTAGGTTCTATTATTATCCACCTATTTAATTTTTGGATTGTCTCATTTTTCTTGTTATTTTACATACTTCGTTCTTCATACCAAAATTATCTTTAATTTTTTTAATTCCTTTAGGAAAATTGTAAGCCACTTACTTAAAGCAGATGCTCTTATGGTCTTGCTCTACGCGTTGTCTGGCATAATAGGTTTTTTCATCCTTATTCTTTTATTTTGTTTCTAAACCTAAAGAAGAAAACTGGGCTGATGAGAAAGAAAGTTTAAGATTTGAAGTAGTGAAATCGTAGAAAAAAACCCAAACTGTAAAACAGCAAAATGAGGGGAAACTAGCTGAAACGCTTGAATGGCACTTACAGACTCTGATTAGGAAACAGACTTAACCTTTTAAAAACGTTGCTGGAGGCATCTGATGCAAGGTCTAGGTCACTTCTCACCAAACATAGTGATTTTGGTTTTTTTCCCCCAGAATATTTAAAAGTTATTTTAATTTTCAGTAAAAAAAATAAAAAATAACTAGTTATTTGACAATTACCTCAGTCAGAGTTGGAATATTTGAACTGGTCTCAAAATATGTATTTGGATCTGTTTACATAATATTATTCAATCACAGTCCATGAAAACTAGCAATACTTATTTATTAATTTGCTATTTGGTGAAATGGAAATTAAAATTTTAATGGTAGAAATCTCTTCTCATGAGTCAGTCCAATAATATAATTTCAACTCACAACTTAGCATTATCAAAAAGAAAGATGTATTTGTAGAGAAAAAGTGCCAACATTATTTATTTCAGAATTTGATAGCTCAACTAGATCACGTCATTTGTTAATGTTTAACTTGTAAAATAACAGAGTGAGAATTTTGTCCTCATTTTTAGAGTTATTTAATTAATTTAAAGCTAACAAAAATAGATCTTGATTGAACTGATTGAATTGGTGGGAAGGATGGGGAAATTCAAAAGTTTGAGTGAGCTCTCATAGAAGTGCGCAATATCTAACCTAAGGTTGGAGGGTTGGAAGGCAAAATTAAACTCAGCAAAAAATAAAACAGGAATCAAGTATTAGAATTCAAAGAATTTTTTTTTTTTGTCAGCTGGGATATCTAATCCAGGGTGAGAGTAGCTGTAGGAATTTGCTAATTTGGGATGTTTGGGATTTTATATCTCCAAGCCTTTAAATGCAGTCTGAATGTACAGATTTATAAGTTAAAATATTTCTGCTAGTTTCACAACAAGTTAATGAAATTTACAAGTGCAGAATTTACTACATGAGAGTGGACATCTGTATCGTTCAAAAGATTAGGTGAAAGGATTGCACGTGCCCTGTCTTCAAACATATACAAGAAGGGAATATATTCAGTCATACACCTGCTCATAGCCTGAGAAAGCTAACATAGCTTCTGTGAGTGGGTTTTTTTTTGTTGGTACTACATCTAAGTAACTGCAGTGTGCATTGTGTCAGGTATGTATGACTGAGTTAGAGAGGAAGGATATTTAAGCATGGGAATGCTACAGGTGTTTTTCCAATGTTATTGAATGTCATGATTGTTTTTTTCAACAGTTTTAACTGTTGAATAGTTTTGGTTTGCTTCTGTATTTTCTTTTACCATATTAACATAAAAGTGAAAAAGCTTTTATAGGGAACAAAGCCAGTTTTTTATCTGGTGTCCTAAAAACGCAAGAGAATGATTGATGTCAGTGAGCCACAGCTAAAGACATTGCTGCTTGAGTGGTGTGACACTGTGCATGATATCATTGAGTAGGTGAAAGTGTAACACAGAGAGGTGGAATAAAGGCATTCATTTATAAAGCACTCATCAGATGACACACTCACAAATTCATGATCTTTTTGAGGACTATTACAATGGTGTACATTTTCAGAGCCTTTGAAGAGCTTTAGCTGTACAGCTCCCTTTTATGTCGGCAGGAGACATGCTTTGCTGTGATAAGATTTAGCTGACTTTCTTTCACATACTTTGTTACTAGTTATGAAAGGAACAAAACTACTTCAATCTGAGTTGGTCTTAAAATTTCTATTGACATTATTAGATTTAGGACTGAATTCTCGGGACCTGGTACTGTGCAGTGAACTGGGAGTGAGTTGTGCATGCTCAGTAAATACCCATCATCTGTGTTTTTAGGAGAACAAAATAAATCCATCCCTCACAAATATTTGCTGTTTCAGTGAAAGGACTCTTGCACATAAGTAAAAGATTATACTGACAAATAGTAGTGTGTTATACTAAAATATGAGATAGTAAACCATCAGCTTCA
Organism: Charadrius vociferus; assembly: GCF_000708025.1. NCBI lineage: Eukaryota > Metazoa > Chordata > Aves > Charadriiformes > Charadriidae > Charadrius > Charadrius vociferus. The sequence goes on along the minus strand of NW_009647939.1, from coordinate 1,061,886 downwards.
CTGCAGCAGGACTTGAAGCTCCTGAACTTAAAGGAAAAGTAGCTGTTGGGCAGCATACATTCATTTTGGTTTGAAGGCAAACTGGCCCACAGAGGAAATGAAGACCCGTTTCTATGGTGCTGGTTTCTAATAACATCAGAAGAATTGTTATGGTTGTGAGAAATGTTCTGTCACCTTTGTTTGAAGGACCTCCCCTGAACAGGAAGGATGCGTTGGTCCAGGCACAGCTATATTGGCTTTATGGTTTAGGAAGACTTCTCTGTGGCAGAGAATGATCATCTCCAGATTCAGGACAGTTTGAGATTGCCAAAGATGCACTGACATAAACTGGGGGGTAGCCCAGCAGCTCTGCTGCATTTAGAAGAAAAAGAAAGTCTAAAATGTAAGATGCACTAAAAAAAAAAATGCAGGTGCCAATTACGAATAGGTGGAAGCACTTGTAATATGGGTTTTCAATTAACTTTGTTACAGGAGCACAACAGAGCTAGATTAGGAACTGGCACCTTGTTATATCTGAAAACAAATGAGGTGAAGATGCATATGTCTGGAAATGAATAGATATCTTTAAGAATGTAGGAGCTTTGAAGAAACATGATTTGCTAAGACTTAATTAACTCATTTGTGATTAAAGGTTAGGAAAGCATAAGTATACATCATTTAAATATAACAGTGACAGAAGATAATTAATTCCTACCCAGACTGGAAAAACAGTTAGCTTTAAAGTGGTGGAGGCAGAGGATGTTTTCTGTTATGTTACTTTCTGATGGTACTTTGGAAGATCTGGGTACATTCCAAACCCGATCAATTGATTTTACAAAACATATTCAGCAAATGAGCTTATGAAGAACAGTAGCTTGTAGAAATGTATTTCAACTTTGAAGAAATACACCCAGCTAAGCTCTTTTTCAATCTGTTAAAAAAAAGTTGGTCTTAACAGCATAGTTTCTGATCAGCATTTAGGCCAATGCTCTGCTCTTCAGATATTGTCTCTTCTGCAGGAGTGGTAGATAGCATGTCTTATGCGTGCAGTCTATGAAATTTTGCCACTTTTCTAAGAATCATGCTGAGAAGTAGTTAAGTAAAATTTTGGATTTTGCCAAGTAACAACCATTTTATAAAAGGGATGAAAAAGTTTCTAATTTCTACCAGTTATAAACCTACAGAAATAAAAAATTGCACAGTGAAATTTTATATCACTGTTTGTAAATTACTAATGAAAATGTAAATGCATTAAATTTCCCAGTTGTAAGGTGCACTATTCAGCTATTGCTAACTTTATATTTAACCACTAAGGAGAAGCTGTTTAGCTTAAGGTTTGGCTTGTTTATTTAGTGTTGTTTGCTTTTTTTAATCCAGCAGAAAAAATAAAGGCTTTGTATTTAGGAAGATGTGTTTAGGCTTGGAGTTTAACTTTTCCTGGAGAAATCTAATGTGAAAAGAATGTTTGAATGGTAAATTACAATGATAAATAGTACAGTATACTCTTACTGTTGGCAAATCATTCCTTTTTCCTTTGGAAGGACTCGTTCAGGTTGTACACTTCTAAATAGATGCAAAAGGAAAGGGGTTTGAGGTGGGCATGCTGTTAGAACTGGAGGATTTTTTGGTTGCAATATGAAGACAAACTGTGTGGATGATTAATATTCAGTGAGTCCGATGAACATTTAATTCAAGTAATTTAGGTAACAGATCATCTTATTGTCTTTTGCACTCGCAGTATAAATGCTATTTTCTTCTCTATGGTGGTTCATATCAGCTAATTCCTGCGCAACTACAGTTGCTGACAGTGGGAAAAACGTTGTCTTTGCTCTTACAAGTACTCTTTGAAGCCTACAGAGCAACATTGGCACTGACTGTTAGTAATAATTGAAATTACTTTTCTGAGAGTAACTTATCTCATCCTAACACACCTTATATTTTTGTCTGCTGTATTTTTCTTTCTTGTGGCCCTTTCTGGAAATACAAAGAAAGCCATAGTGAATAAGTATAGAGCACAGGATTCATTAAAAGCTGTTTGAACACTGTGCAAATGATGTGCCCGGAAAAACACACAGAATGAATAGTGATTTGTAATGTGTGTTGGGAGTGGGAGAATGATGCATTTCAGATGAAGTTTGCCTTTGATTATTGAAAATATTCCTTCTGTTGACAAAAAGTCTGTCTAGAACTGTGTATTCCTACAAGACTGTGAAGAACTCTTTATATTTTTAAAGAATTGTTAGAAATGGATTAGCAGGAATCTATGAACTTATTAAGGGTTGATAACTATAGGGTCTTTTCAGTAAGAGGGCAGCAGGCAGATTTCTGTGTTTTGCTTTTTTCTTCTTTTTTTCCTGTGAGATTAAAAATTGAATGCTCTTGTTAGAATACGTATTTAAGAGAAGAGGAACATGAGACATTTTCCTGCACTTCTTGTGGTGTGTGGTGTTTTGGTTTTTTTTATTGTGTCTGTACAAATCTCAGGTAAATGTGCCTGAAATTTGGTTAAATGAGTCTCATCTTTGTGTGCCCCAGAAGTCCACACAAGGACTGTGCAAAATTCAACAATCAGAGAAATTACAGCAGTTAGAAAAATAGAGCAGCCAAGTAGTGAATAAGGTACAAAATCTGTTACTATAGTTGTTTTTAAGTTTCTAAGGCTGTCCCTTTTGCTCCCACTTTTCCCTAATAACCTTGGAAAAAAGGTTTTTGAAAACTTCACAGAAAGATGAAATTCATTTTATTACCCCAGAATATAAGTCAGTATATTTTTCATTTCATGCCCTCTCTGCCCCTGTGAGTCTGTGTTCTGCACAGAATTTAACAGAATTTCAGGCAAAGAGGGGCCACAGTTTTTCTTCCTGGCACAAGGTGCAACTGCTGATCCAGGTCTGGGTCTCTTGGGGCATCAGGAGGAGAAGCCGAGAAGAACTGAACTGAGCCAGGTTGCTCTCATTTTAACTGACTGCTCAAATCATTGACCTACTATTGAATGGGGAGTATCCCACTGCAACCACCTTATCTTAAAAAATTCAAGGGGTGGCTTCTACTTTTTTCTGTGCAACTTGGTCTGATGGATCTGCTCAGTTAATTGATTAATCTGTGCTTTGATCTTATTTTAATATTTTCCTACTTTTTTTTTAATCAGAGTTGAGTAGAAAGAGTGAGAGAGCGAGACGTTTTGGGTTTTTTTTGCAACATTTATTGCTTATAAAGGAGTACATAGCATGAGGAATCATAGTAAAATTCTGTAACTCTAAGGCTTTCCATGCCATTTTTGCATAACCAGATGATAAAGATACGGTGCACAGTGTAGACTAATGGGACACAGGTGACTATTTGCAGATTTTGTTCATTATTAATTATGTGCAGACTTTATGATTAACTCATTGTTTAAAAACAATTAAATATCCCTTGACAGACTCCTGAATTGTACCTAGTTATGATAATTGCTGAAAATATTTTTGAGAGATTGTTTCGGAATACTTACTGTGATATGTGCTTAACCTTGTCTAAACATTGTGAAAAGAAAATAATTAATGTTTAGTCATATGCATATATGTATTAAAGATACTATGCTTTCATAAAGTAAATTGGCATCACCCAATGTTTAAATACTGGCTGCAGATTGAAGAAAATAGTCTGTCTTTGCTCTGTGGACAGTAATTACATCATGTGTCTAGTGTACTGAAGCACTGGTTCTCTGAAAGCAAGGTTTCAGTTATCGCACAGAGATTGAATGGACAGAAGTACCAGGATTATTTCATTATTTTGATATGTTTTTAGTTACAGATGTATACCTCATGCAAAATATTTTTAAACAGGATGAGGTCTACTAAGAGAGACTCAACCCACGTTGCGTGTACAAGCCCTTGTATGTGAAGAGTTCCTAACCAGAGTCCTCTTGGACAACTCATCGGATATCTGCTTTTCTTCAGAGTCCAGATTCTTTTTCTCTGCAGTGATTGCCTTTTGAAGGCAACATGCAGCTTTAAGGCTGTGACCTAATTTCAAGCATAATATATTTTCCGTAGCCCTCTATACTTAGTTTCTCCCAAATGCGTGTTAGCATTGGGTTTTTTTTCCCCTCTTCTTAGTAGTATGCTTTAAGAGATACTCCATGGTAATATGTTGACTCTGAGCAGTAGGAATTGAGATAGTCACAAATGTGAGTAATTGGCTCTTTGACATTATTTATCATATATTATTTTAATAAGATTACCATGGAAAGTCAGCGGTCCTTTTAGTCTCCCTCTGGCATGTAAGGCAAACAGTCCACCCTGATTGCATGTCCTCCCTCAGCTTGACATTCTTCTACATACTTCCATCCTTGCTAGTAACCAAAATGCAAGCACGAATTTTAAAGACTGGGATCTGCCCTACCTTACTCTTGTTTAGACATTTATTTCGTAGCGACCCAGAGTGAAGCTGCACTAATTCAGAATGATAGCCTTTTGTTTTCCATTTGTGTGGATGCAGTTCACTTCATAAAGTGCCGAGTTCTGTAGAGCCATTTGGTAAATATCGATGTGTTCCAGCACTGAGGAGCCCCTGTTTTGACTCCCTGGAGCAGCAAGTGATTTATATAAGCTGTCACAGTATTAACATTAGTAATGCTTTCTTCCTCAGTGCTCTGAGAATTAAGTTGCTTGGCTTTTGAATATAAAGTGCAACAAAGTGGGAATTGTATTGAACGGCGGTATGAATTTTTAGGTAATGAAAACAGTGTGTCAGCAGATAATAGTTGGAGAGCAGAATCCCCTAAAACCATTTCAGTGGTTTTATTCATGTTTTTTCTTAGCCAGAATTATGCCCTTATAATTTAGTTTTCTCTTGGTTATGTACACGTTAATTATCAAGAGGTAGTTTAACCTATCTTTGTCTTCTTTCCAAAAAGAGAAGATTCAGGTTTTTCCCCCTCATAAGTTAATCAAAGTTACACTAGTTCAGTGCATTGCCTGTTTTTGTTTGGAAGATGCCAAGACAGAAACAATGGAAATAGTTCAGGACTTTTGTCAACATCATACTCTTACAGAAACAAACAATCTACATTGATGCAAATAGAAATTTTATGTATGGGGAAGAAAGCTACATTGCTCACCTCAGAAACTTTATTTTTGACTGTATACTCATTGAAACCATAACTTCCCCCCATGTAACTTCAGGGGTGAATTCTGACCTATTAGTTTGCGGACATTGTAACCAAAAAGTTCACAAGCAGATTCCTGCTTATTTTGGTTTCCTCAGTTTTAATTTACGCAGTTTATTTTGAGACCTTGCTTTCCTGAATCTGTTTGCCAATCTCAGGTTGATTACATAGATATGAAGGAATTCAGAGTAGCATTTATGGAAACAGTGATGCTCAGATGTTGTCTCTGGAGCATATCCCTTATGTCTAGAATAAAGTTTATTTTCTAATGCTATTTTCTGCCATGTGATTTTACTTGCGGAGTGTGCCCTATCATATTGATACTTTCTTATACATATCTCTTCTCACCAAAAGGGGTTATTGTTATTCCCTACAGTGCTCGCTACAACAACACTTACTGGTAGCAGGACTTTCATTTCTCATTACATGTTTTTCTGCTTCTCAGATATTGCTTTCTGAAACGTGCTTTCTCCAAGGAAAGTGTCCAATCAACTTGTGAACGGGACAGTGCCCACATAGCAGATGGCTATGAGTGTAAGCATACAGAAGACCATGTCCATGCATTAAATGTATATACTGAGGGCAGACTTCCCAAGCTAAAATATCATGTATCTGCAACTTTTGTGCCAATGATTGGGAGGATGTGCTACTATTACTGATCTTCTAACGAAGGCTAACTTTGAGAAATAGAAACATTTTTCTCATCTGAATAAAAAGTCTTCTATGAAGAAAAAACCCAAACTTTATTTGGTTTATTGTCTATGGAATTAACAAGATTTTTTTAAATTTCTTTTTAATATTCTTATGTGGGTATTTTAATTAAGACCAAAAAGAACTAAGTTTTTCTTACCAGCTACACATGAATGTATAATTTGAAATAAATATAGATATTAAATCTACTTAGCAATTCTGGTCAAGTGAAATAATAGGTGGTCTTAAAAACCTGAAGTAAAAGAAAAATGATGGAAACTGACTATAACGTTTGAATGAGTACAGAATATTATTATTTTTTAAAAAAATATGAATGGAACTGGTGTCCCTATACTTTAAACTACAGGAAAAATATAGCTAGGATGATTAATTGAAATTTATTATTGGATTATTACTGGGGTCAAAGCTATACTATTTGAATAACAGCGTTATTGAAAGCGTTATTAAAAGACTTTTATTATCAACATCAGTGTAATACAAATAAATAATACTTTACAACATGATTTTTGCTATTCAGCTTTCCTGTATTTTAGAACTTTTTCAACTTGGGCTGTTGTAATTTTTAAATATGTATTTAAATATATTTATTATTGTTATTCAAAAGATGAGATATCTAAGGCTGTAAACCTCTGTTTGATGGATTGAAGTCTGGAGGGAAAAAACTGAAAATATGCTTATTTATTCTTTTTGGGAGAGGAGGCAGTGCCAGCTATTTTCTTATATATTCAACAGTATCGATCTTCATTCTTTTTTGTGCTGGTGAGAATGTCATCTTTTGGGAAAATGGAAATCTCATTGCTTCTTCAGGTCTTGTATTCTTTGCGAAACAGTCAAGTAGTGATACTGATCCTCAGTATCCTCCTCAAAGGCTTGATTCCTGCCAGGAGGAGATTACTTTATTGTGTAAGTGACGGTAATCTATGGGAGACATTTTTTGAAAACACCATTCAAACCGCAAAATAGTTTTATTTTGGGTTACAGAAACATCTGCAAATATTCCACTGGGAAGAACATTTGGTTAAAACTGTTATGGTTTTGGGGTCTGTTACAGAGACTAAGCAGAGATTGGTTGAATTCAGAAGGCAGGTCCCTGTGCATAAGGTATTACCATCTGAGTAAAGATGGTAAAATCTTGTACCTAAATAAGTTAGAGTAACTTAGGGAATGTATTTACTTTAAGACAGGGCTTTTCATAACCTTATATGAACTGCGGTATTGAAAAGCATGCCTGTTGTTTGAATTTTGCAGAATAGTGTATGGTAGGAGGGATGTAGTTCAGGTAAATAGCAATTCCATTTTAGGCAGGATATAGGACCAAGGATTTCCAACTTAATTTTCAAATTTATTTTTCTCCTGTTTCTGGCACATATACACTGTGAACTGATTCCGTCCTCCTCTCCCCTACAGAAAACATTTATTCCGAAAGGGTCTTGCAAATGATTTTGTGTTCAATTGCTCCATAGCAAGCAACATGTTCTGTGCTTTTACGTTTTATGGTTTTGAAACAATATCAGAGCTCCTCTTTTGTTTTTTTTTTTTTTGTTTGTTTTACATTAATCATTAACATCTGATTGCATTATGCAATATGTAGTTTGGACTACAACAGAATTACGCATATTCAAGTAAAATTTTATCAGTTTTGCAAGCTATGCATAGTTTTTGCTTATTTTTTAACAAATTAGATATATCTGCTTGTTTACTTTGTTATATTTACTCACAAATCTTTGTCTAAGCAGTGAATTAAATTATCTCAATTTAAGATGTTAACAGCATTCAACATTATTTTAATAAAATGAACAATGCTTAGTACAACTGCTATAGCCTAAAGTAATTTTAATAATTGAATACCACTTTGTCTGGAAAACAGCACTTGCTTTTCCAAAGGAAAGCACAGTGAAAACTCCAAATATTATGTTGATAAATATTTTGTAAAACCTGCTGATCACACTGCATATGTGTGGATAAGACATCCAGACACCGACATTCTCTTAACATTATTTATAGCTGCAGCAAAAAGCAAATGATAAGTGCACTCAAGTGCACAGAATGTGAAGTGTTTAAGATGATGGCAGCTTAAAATGAGGTCTTCGTACTCAGAGGAGAAATAGCCTCACAGCAGGAAGAACCCCAGAGAGAAGATGAAAGCAGGTGTAGAAATGACAGAGTAATTCTTCTTTCCATTGAAGATGTTGAGAGTTTAGTTCAAGGCATTGAAGTTTCAATCTACTGATTTTTCAGTTTCCTTTCTTTGACTTCTGCTGTGATTAGAAAGGATTATAATAAAATATTTAGTGGGGAGAAGATGCAAATTAGGTCACCTGCCATAGTGACCTCATAGATGTGATGAAAACTTCACAAGAAAATACCCAACAATGGGGGGGGGGGACAACGACACACCAAAAAAAACCCAACCAAAAAAAGGCAATTACAAACTGGGGCCGGGGGGGAAGGGGGAGGAATTCAAACCAGACAGAAACCTAGAATGTCTGTCAAAATAAGACACTTAAACTCAACCTAGACCATGATGATATAATGAAAGGTTAGTAAAATGTATAAAATATGTGGAAAAGGAAGACATTTGTATACCATATACAGTGATAAACAATGGCTATCATGTTTATTTACCTGAAGAAAACCAAGCTGAGTGACACCAAGCTTAGTGGTGTGGTTGACATGCATGAGGGATGGGATGCCATCCAGAGGGACCTGGACAGGTTCAAAAAGTAAGCCTGTGTGAACCTCATGAGGTTCAACAAGACCAAGTGCAAGGTCCTGCAGCTGAGTCGGGGCAAACCCCAGTATCAATACAGGCTGGGGGATGAAGGGATTGAGAGCAGCCCTGCGGAGAAGGACTTGGGGGTACTGGTGGATGAAAAACTGGACATGAGTTGAAAATGTGTGCTCGCAGCCCAGGGCACCAACCACATCCTGGGCTGCATCAAAAGCAGCATGGCCAGCAGGTCAAGGGAGGGGATTCTGCCCCTCTACTCCACTGTCATGATGCCCCACCTGGAGTACTGCATCCAGCTCTGGGGTCCTCAGTACAAGAAAGACATGAACCTGTTGGAGCGGGGCCAGAAGAGGGCCACAAAAATGATCAGAGGGATGGAATGAGAACGAGGAAAGGCTGAGAGAGTTGGGGATGTTCAGCCTGAAGAAGAGAAGACTCCAGGGACATCTTATTGCAGCCTTCCAGTACTTAAAAGAGGCTTATAAGAAAGATGGGGGCAGACTTTTTAGTAGGACGTGTAGTGATAGGACAAGGGGTAATGGTGTTAAACTGAAAGAGAGTAGATTCAGACTAGATAAGAAGAAATTTTTTTACAGTGAGGTTGGTGAAGCACTGGAAGAGGTTTCCCAGAGAGGTGGTAGATGTCATACCCCTGGAAACATTCAAGGTCAGGTTGGACGGGGCTCTGAGCAACCCGATCTAGTTGAAGATGTCTCCACTTATTGTTGGGGAGGTTGGACTAGATGACTGTTAAAGGTCCCTTCCAAACCATTCCATGATTCTATTCTGTGGTAAAAATAGTCTTTCATACTCCATCAGCTTCTTTAGTGATGTGGCATAGAAGTTCAGCTTTATTTAATACACTGTTCATGCTTGGATGATCTTAATAATCTTAAGGATCTTTTCCAACCTAAATGATTCTAATAGATTGCTACAAATACAAATAATCTTGTACCAGAGCTTAGTAAAATCAATAAGGCTCTGATGTTAAGTTAAGCTTTGGTCTTCCCTGCTTACAGAGATGATCAGATCTGAGTTTTGTATTTAATATACACCCAGAGAACAAGGCTGGTCATTAAAAAAATCATCATCCAAGCTAGCGGAGGAAGAGTTATCTCTGCTTCCCATGTGGCTGTTGTGAATGGCTTACAAGCCAGTGTGCAGTGCTGTAACAGTTTCTTGGGTGTTTCTTGTTTGGTTTTTTATTATTATTATTATTATTATTATTATATATTCTTACTTTGTATATGCAGACAGTCTTGATTAATTAGCCTGGTGATTTGTGAACTGCAGATGTCAGGGCTTTGCCCTTGAGGAATTAGCAGCAGGTCCTCTCTTTCCAGGAGTGACTTTGATCATGCTCAGTTTGGTTCTAACTTAAAGTTTAGACACTGTATTACAGGGTTTCTGTGATATAAATAGACAGAAACATTACCGCTGAAGGCATGTGAAAAATTTACTGATTTTGTTCACTACTGTCAGTTAGGAGTATCAGGCCTGAACTAGGCAAAAGCCTTAAAAAGGCAAACTAACAGCTGGCAAATCCAAAGAAGAAAGTAGAACAATTTGCATTTGAGCCTGTGTAAGAGGAAGGGCAAGAGGAAGAGAGAGAGAGAGAGACCTCTTACTGGTTTTAAAGGTAGAGAGTAGGAAAATATGTGAGTGGTTATGGGAAACAATTAAAAATTAAATGAAAATGGCTGCAAAAATGGCATTATTCCTTAACATTGCCCAAGAGCCTCTGTGGAACAGAAGAACTGGGGGTTGGGGGAGAAGAAAGAAAAGAATGGTCTCAATGGTAAACATCAGGGAAAGACAGAGCAACCTCTAACATATAGCAACAGAAAAGGCAGGTGAGCTTCAGGCAAATGAAAGAAGTAGAACATAGGACAAAATATTCATATCTACGTGAGGAAAGGTACAAATTTGTGTAACCAAAGCTTTTTTTTCTTAAGATGAATGGTAGCACAGCATAGCCAGAAAGCAGGTGGATGGGTTACATTTGAGGAGCAGGATATGGGGTACAAACCAGGTTGCTTCCCGAGTTCGGGTTGTTTCAGATATTAGAAAAGGATAGCTCCACATTACCACTATATATATATATACTCTCTGTATGTGTTTGTGTGTGTGTATATATGTGCATATATATGCGCATATATATGCACATATACATGGGTGTATGCATGCATTTGGAGAGTTGTCTGTGGGTCCAAGTCTACTGCAAATGGACATTTTTAAAAATATATATATTGATATTTTTTTTAATTGTACACAGTTGTTTATTTGCCATGACTATTTCATTCATTTCCTTCTCTCTGCTGTGTCCTTACTTTGATTTTTTTAGAATAATGAGGGAAACAAAACCTATGCGGTTTAAGGTGAAGTTTAATCAGTTTTTGGAAGAGACTATGCAGTATAATGCTAAAACAAACAGAGGTGCAGGCTGGAAAACCAAAGAGCTCTTTCCAATCTTAGATGTTTCTTAAATTCCATCAGAGGACTCTACTGGTTCCCACAGCCTCCCTTCCAACATTAAATTGGCAGAAACGTAGGCATGATATTTTTATTCTCTTTCTTTAAGAATGCAAACCAACACCCCTCAGCATATACACATGTGAAAGTACTGTGAGTTAATTGCTCTGATAGTGAATCTTTTATAGATAGACAATTACTCAAGTGTATAACAAGTTGACATTAATCAACAGCTGTGCAATAGGTCTATGCTTAATGGAGCTCTGCTGTGTCAGAAGGTATCTCCATTCATTTCAGTAGAACTTAAATAAAGCCCGTGTATACTTGGTCCATATACCGTAGGTGGTGACATTTCTCAACTTGTCAGTTTTTAGGTCTTCAGCTAGAATGTTGCACTGAAAGAGTTCCTTTTGTTTTGCATGCTAAAGATAATCAGAAAGGGAGCACAAGGATATTAACTGATATTCACTAACAAATTATATCAGCAAAGACAGATTTTGAGACTAGTGGAATATTTATGTATTTTATTCTGCCTCTTGGCCCCGTATTATAAGTTAATATAAAGAATGTGTGCCATAACTTTTGAATATTATATTATTTGTTGTACATGGGATTTCTGTTGAATATATTGCCTTTTCAGACTTTGTACTGTCTGCCCTGGCTGCATAAGGTCATAGTCGTCTTTTACCTTTGCTGTTGTCTTAACTGTCCTACCAGTGGTATGCCTTGTTCTTGTCTTTCTTTTCCTGAGTTTTCTGCCTCTGTTTTTGAAGAATTCAGTGGGGACTGATAATCTTTTAATACAGATTTAAAAACAACCTTAACAATTGTATTGTTGGAACATTATTGTATGTGGGTTTTGGTTGTTGTTTTTTTTTTTTTTTTCTCTGTAGAATGACTTTCAAATCTTGCATACAAAATACTAGTTTTTCATGGTGAAAGAATTTATAGGGGAATATAATGTCTGCATAAGATGCTGCTAAGTATTGTCGACAAGAAAATGACCTTTGGGTCCTGTAAAGTAGTCAGGATGATTTTTGGCAATGTTTTATTTCTCCTTTGGGACTTTTCAACGACTAGATGGAGTTCATCATAAATGCATTCTCATCAGAGTGTGTTTATGCATAGTGGTGTTGGAAGGAGTAAGCACTTGGTTTTGTCTGGCATATGAGTCAGTAAATACATAAACAGGTACAGATTTATGACTTTACAGTTCAGAGTATCACAGTCCTTGACATACAGTGCAGTCAACTTTATCTGAATGTCACAGAGGATAGTGAATATATCTGTAATACCAAGGTCATTTTGGATGTAATTAATAGGTTGGGATTTCTTTTGTACCACACTTTCAAATAATTTTAGTTCTCCTAATCAGGATTATTGGATATGGAATGGGTGTCCTTGAAATATGTAAATTATCCTGTGAAACACCAGCATACAGATATTAAGCATAGGCTGATGTCATCTTACCAGTCTGAATATTTTAATGAATAACATTTCTCTTGGAGTCATATTGACTCCTTAGCAAGTACACAAATTCCAAAGTGTTTATTCATGTTACTAGTGTTAGTGAAGCTTTCTTTGGTTCAGTCAATGGAAAAACTCTCACTGCTATCAGTGGATTAAATATTTCAGTCTACAAAACTGCCAGCCATCACTGTTCACAAGGTAAGTACATTTTATCTCACCTTTATTATTCTCCGTCCTACGGCTTTGCCAAGCATACTTGAGCTACACTTTATTTTTTTTACAATGCTTTGTTTTGTGTCAAGGAGAAATATGCTGTGACTGTAACAGCTACAGTAGCAGACCAATACTTTTTTTTTTCTCTTTAAATGTGTGTTACGCTTAGATAATATTCTAAGAACCTTCATCTGTGTATTTACATTTTTTTAAATGTAAAAGGATCAAGAGAACTTTTCTTCTTAGTTGTGCCTCACTTCTAGAATTAGAATAAACAAGTGACTAATGCTGTTTCTGATCAGAAAGAATGCCTTGTTCTGTTGCCTGTGTGGGGCTAAGGCATTGGAAGAGATACCTTTAGTATGCATGCAGTTTTTTTAGCATTCAATTTAAGCAAACAGGAAACTTAAATAGCAACTGTGGCTATATAACAAATGAAAAAGTGAAGGGAAGATCCATCCTGGGACAGTGTGTTCTACACTCTACATGGTTCTATTAATCACAAAAGAAAAGCCTGATGTCTACCAAAACAAACCTTATGCTTCTGAGTTTTACTTAGTGTTATTGTTCATGATCAGTCTTCAGCTGCTCGCATGCCGCGTGAGCCCTTACAAGCTACTTTAGTTATGGACTCCTACAATTTAATGCGTGGTTGTGACGAGATAGTCTGAGCTTGGTTTGGGATTTTTATTAGAAAGAAATCTTACTGAATGAAAGATTAATTCTGTTTCATTTAAATGTTAAGTAAACTTTGGATTGTGTATACTTAATTAGATTTCATGATTGTAGAACTCAGACAAGGAAGCTTTTGCGAATACCGTAAGCATACATTATCATCTGCTTTGGCCATCATGCTTGGATCTCCTGGGGAAAATTCCCTAATGCTTGGTAATTTGTACATTAATTTAACTTCCAGAGTATTTTTTTTATTTTTGGAGCAAATAATTCAAGTAGATCTAAGTAAATATATTACCATATAATTATTTTTCTGTCCACTGGAGGCTCTGTCTGAACACAAGGAAAAACTTCCTTACCATGAGGGTGACCAAGCACTGGCACAGGTTGCCCAGAGAGGTTGTAGACTCTCCATCCTTGGAAATATTCAAAAACCATCTGGACATGGTGCTGATCAACCTGCTCCAGGTGAGCCAGCTTAAGCAGGGAGTTGGACCAGATGAACTCCAGAGAGTACTTCCAACCTCAACCGTTCTGTGATTCTGCAATACTGGAACTGTATAAAAAAAGGAATTGTATTTAATATTTGGATTACTTTGATTTCTCAGTGGAAAATGTTTATGTTGTAATCATCTCTACACAAGATATTTCCTGGTTCAGCTTTTTTAATTCCCTAGTAGAACTGCCTTTCACTATCAAGATATGTTTACGCCTAAGCTATGTTAGCAATAGGTATTTGGCTAGAAATTAGTAGAAGTGACAAAGTATGTATAGTGACAGACTTTGAATTGTCTAACAGCAAAATCTTTTCTCAGATAATTTTTTACTGTATATTGTCTTGTTTTCTTCACTCTAAATAGTAAACAGTCTTCTTACTGGAGACTGTCCTTTTCCAGCAGCCTGCTTGTTTGCAAACCACACGTCTTCAGCAGCTTTGTTTTTAGTAACTCTCCCACTCTTAAGCTGGAATGCCAGTTGGATTTTACTAGGGGGATTTGTACTCACTGTTATTTCCGCAGGCACAGGAATAGCATCCTTTAGATGTGAATGGCACTGCAACTCCTGGTTATAAGAGTGTGGCAGGATACCAGTAGCTACATATTCCTATATATGACAGGCAGTTTGGGTTACAAGCAACTAAGGAAACTTTCATTTTTATACTTTGACTAACCTCAGTTTATCTATGCATCATACCCAGCAGTAGGATAATTTGGACGTAGTTTGGCTTCCAGTCAGTCAAGACAGGAAATGTATAGAAAGAAGCATGTGTCTGTGTAAATTGGTTAACAATATATGTCTGGTTCCAGCTATGTGCTGCAGCATCAGAATATGCCCTCATCTTCAGAGGCATGAAAAGCACTGCAGAAACATGTATTGTCTTGCCACTTTGCCAGGGAGACCGAGAACTGATGTTGTATCTGAAGTAACGAGGTCCAGCAGAAGTACTGTGAGGACTTAGGTTTGTGCTGTTCTCGTTTTGATTGAAAAGTTTCCTTGAATTTTGAACATGGTGCTAATAAGAGCTGGAAGGTCAAATATTACTTGATTAAGTTGAAAGGCTCAACGACAAATAGTTGGAATGCATACCACAAATCACGATTTCACAGAGAGATTTGTATTTAACTAAACTATAACCAATGAGGCACGTAACCTACGTAAGGTTGTAGGCTCTGCTGTGGTGGTTACAGCAATAGCGTCCAGTGCTTCATGTCTTGTTGGAGTGTCACCTGGCCATTCATCTGCAGTTACAATGTACCAGTAGAATTAAACTTACTTGGGGGCAGAAGCAATCACACGGTTAGCAAAGCTGAATATTAGGATATGTAGCCATTAATTTGGACCACTTATGATCATGACATTCATTGTTCCTGAGAACAGCTGTGGCTTTGAAGCTGTTGATTTGACAAAGGCGGAAGATAGAGTCATTGCACATAATAGATATTAGCATTTTTGCCTAGCAACCAAAGACTGAGTATCCATCTATGGCACGGATCAGATTAAGGGGAATTTAGTTTTCAGAAAATTTTGTGTAGGAAAATTTCAAGATCTTACTTGAGTTTCCACTTTTTCTTCTGCTAGCTCCCTTGACTCTTTTGCCTCTTTTTCCCTATTTTACTATTACACTTTGTATCTGTCACTTCTATTTATCTGACTTTATTGTTTGCCATTAAGATTCTTCAAAGTTGTTTTCTTCGGTATGTTGGCATTATATTGTATATGAATTGTTTCCACGTTTTCATGATTTTGATGGTTTCCTAATCTTATTATGTTTATAATGCATAGCTAATGTTAGCAGCTTTCATAAATAGGTGATGATATAGGAAAGAGAGAGCAATTTAACCATCTGAAAATGTTCAAGATAAGTCTGAATGTTGGCATAAAAACTGGCAAATGGCAGTTGAGTAAGGAAAGATAAAAGTAAGACCATATACTACCAAACCTGAAAGAAACAATGTAAATCAAATAGGAGTTACATAAATTAGTAGCAGCATTAGACTGTGATCAAATAAATTCCAGTTGACCAGAGAATCAAATTTTAAAGGCTTGATTACATATGGAGGTTTTGCTGATTAAATATCTCTGATGAACTTCATGCATGCACAGTACTTTTATTTCAAAATTAGTACTTTTTTCTTTTAATCTTAGTTTCTTTTGATGGCACTGGACATTCTACTTTTATGATATTTGCATATAGAATGATCCAGCAAGAGCTAACAAGCTATATTGAAATTAGAGAATTCAAAAAGTTAGCTTTCTGTTGATTGTAATCGCAATGAAGTGGTTCATCCAACTAAGTAAAATCTGTAAGTTGGAACATGTGTTACATATAAATAGTTCATCTGAGTGAATTACTCAGCATTTGAAGTCAGTCAGAACTTTAAGTAGAGCATATTTGGAATTTCACCTCTCTCACCTAGAGAGGTGGTAGATGCCCCCTCCCTGGAAACATTCAAGGTCAGGTTGGATCATTGCAGAGGGGTTGGACTATATGTCCTTTAAAGGTCCCTTCCAACTTAAACTATTCTATGATCTAACTGTCAGTCTTATTTTTATTCATTTCTTTCCAAAGAGAAAAAAAGTAGGTTTTTTCAGTGTTTCTTCAAATGAGCATTTTACTTTTTGGTAAGGCACATCATTGTTTTTTGTTTTTATTTCATTTTCTATACATATTGGTTGCAAAACAAGCAAGACATTAAGTAGCTACTCGCAAATTCACTGAAGTCAATATCCTTGGATAATGTTTCAATTTTTTGTTTCAGTTATTCCAGTTATGTGAAGTAGTCTTTCACTTCATACTTTTAATGGCTTTTGATTAAAAACCATTAAGATTTAATGCACATATGCGTGTTGAAAAGGAACTAAATAAAACTGAGCATCTGTCAGTTGTCTTGTGTACACAATAAACAAAATAAAATTATTTAATAAGAATGTTTAGTGTGGAATTAAGTTTTCTAAATACATGTCAGCTAATTCTTTTTAAAAGGTCTGGTAAGTAAGCTCAGGGAAAAATTGTCTACCTGACATTTGTTTTGTGGGTCTTTCCCTTTTTTTTTTTTCTTTAATTTTTTCTTCTTTCCTCAAAGAGGAACCCAGTTTGGCACAGCTGTTTTAAAATCTGTAAGATTTCGGTGGTAAAGATGCACAGCATGGTTTTCTACTAACCTTTGTCTACTCACATGCAATTGATACTCATATATTTATGTTCCTGAGTCCATACAGTCAAGTCCTGGTGAACCCATGTTTCAGCGACACGGACAGTCTGAAAACCCAAGTTTTTTTTCTTTAAGTATAACAGATATTTGCATTGGAATTATATTATTCTCAGAAGTTTTTACTGTAGATGGAAAATTAGGTTAAGATCTTTTCACTCTTCTTCAGTTGATTCTCTCTACTTTGTTTTTCTTTGTAGCTGGGATGTTTCTCTCTGACAGCAAACAAGTAGTACTTGATTAAGTCAAAGAATGCTAAACAAAGGCTTTGCTTAATTTAAATCTTTGGATTTCTAAGATGAATTACTCTGTTTTTCTACAAAACGCTCTTGAAATGTTCCTGCTGTAATGACTGCTCCATTTGTAAGCTACTTGGATGGTCTCGAGTCTGATGCACATTGAGTTTCAGCTGAGAACAGTGATTTTCCAGATAAAATGTCCACAAGCACATTTCAGGATTTGTGACTTTTAAATGTTTTGACTAAAAAACTATTGACTAATTGTGCACTTTGTAATGATCTGAGATTATTTAAACAAATGTGGAAGTAACATGCAGGGCAATATAAAATTGAATGACACCCCAACAGTAATGAGAAACAAAGGCTTTAATTATTTTGTCATTTTAACGAAGAGTGCATGCAGTGCTAGGTATAGCTTTGAAAGCCTCCTACTGGTTATTATCACTGGATGAGGAAGAAGGTGGGATTCTAACAGTGTGATGAACAATTAGTTTAAGAAGTGTCAATAACACAGATAAAGATTGTTTACAAGGTGATGAATCCAAATCCTTTCCCCGTTGATTTGACATCAGCTTGATATTCAGATTCTCCAACATGACACGCAGGTGATAAATGAACAGATGTTGTTCCTTCTTTCTTTGGGCATTCAGGTTTGATTTATTATAGTTGGACAGGCTGTGAAGTGTAGAGCTATATAGAGAAGGTAGCATTACAAATAACATACTCTCAAATACAGGTTCTGTGCATGTTTTTACATATTTTCCTCAGCGATAACCTACCTAAACTATATGTGCATGTAGAATTCCTTCCAAGACTTTGAAGAATCCGGTAAGATTTTCTTTCTGCAATTCTGTTTATTTTATTGATTTATATACTAATTGCAGTCCAGTTATTATGCTTGTTTCTTTTGAAATTCATCAAATCATCATCTGACCTACCCACTGGTTTGGGTTTTTTTGGTTGTTTTTTCTGGAAAGTGAGTTAATTGTGGTTTAGTGGAACTCCTAGATATTTTCTGGATCTGCTCAGAATAAGAAATTTTACACTTAATGATTTTTTTAGATATGATATATTTCTAGCTAGTAATTCTGGAATTCATGCATAAATTATTTTTTTCCTGAGAGAGACTAAATCATTGATTCTTCTTAGCACTAAATATTGCTCATGGACAAAAACTTCTGCAAAATGACACAGAATCAAGCAGCTTGCAATCATAGATAAACGCATTTATTTTTTAATTTATTTTTGCAGCATTCTTAAGAACTTTTATATCTACGGCTGTGACTATAATAAATCTGACCTCAAGATTAATCCCGTATCTATGAATAAATGAAAAAAAAAAAGTGCTGTGACAGAGTATTTGTGGTTGCCTGGATTGTGTGGGGTTTTTTTTTGTTAGTTTGTTTTTAAACCTATGTTTAATAATAGTGGATTTGAGCATCCTGAGAGGTTAGTGATGTGATCTTTTCTTTTCTTACTATTGGGAAACCCAGTGATAATGAGTAGGCTCAGAGAGGTGATAGATGTGTATTGTGTGAGTGTTGAAACTTTGTAAAACTTTAAAATATTTTTTTCTGAGAATGAAGAACAGTGAATAGTTTTCTGTTTTTCCCTTGTAAAATATGTGCATTCTCACTCTTTATTCTTCACAGAAGAAAAGGTATCTTTTGCCAGGCTGTTACTTTCAAAAACTTGAAAATAGCTTTTACTTGGAACTCTAACTGTAAATAAATAGCCAGTCTCTTGGAAATCTGTTGAGTGCTTTATTCAGGCTAGCATTGCAGCATTACGGTCTCTGTCTGCTGATAACCCAGAGCATCTCACGCTTCTCCAAGAGAACCATCCAGAGAATGGCTTTGGGGTTCAGGAGTTTCAGACTTGAATTTTGAGATTGATTTGGAGCCTCTCTGTTCAATGTCTGTACTATCCATGCAGAGGGTTCATTCTATCTTTTGTAGTCTTGGAAGCCGTTTCTGTTTTCACTGTGCCACCACCGTGTCTTCACTAGTTCCACTGTTCTAGATTCAAAGACACACGCAGCTCTGTGTTCTCCACTTGTGTTGCAGAGGATTAATCTTTGCAGCTGCACTCTCAATCAGGTCTAGTTTCCTTCCAGTCATTTTGGGATCCAATTCAAAACTTCATTCTTCTCTTTCAAAAAAAATTTCTTTGAACTTTTTTGCAATTTGTCTTTTTGATTCAAGACAAATTCAGTATTAGCATAAGTAGATATCTTTTTACTGACTCTTCAGTTTAGTGATAGAATAAGGTACAATAGAGCTCTGGATATTTTGATACAAAATACAGGCTTCTAGAAATATTACAATTTAAAATGAAACTTAACATTAACTTAATTTGTTGTTTATACTGAAATTGTTCTTTTTTCTTCTTTCCTGATCGTGCATTCAGTATGGCAACTTATTTGGCTGAAAGTCTTCACTAAAAACTCATGGTTACCATTTCTGGATTCCCTATAGACAGAATGTTCTTTCTTTATTTTCATTTCATCAGCTCTGAAGCTCATTGCATTCAGGTAAGAGTTGATGTGCTCTTTTGTCTTTGACTGCTTTCACAGCGACACAGAATGACTGGACTGCGAGGGGACCTCATGAGATTGTCTCAGGCAGCACCCCTTACTCAAACAGGGTTGGCAGAACAGGTTGCCCTGGACCACGACCAGCTGGAGTTTGCACATCTCCAAGGATGCAGACTCCACAGACTGTCTGGGGAACCTGTTTCAGTGTTTGACCCCCCTCACAGCAAAAGTGTTTTCCTGTGTTTAAATGGAATTTCCTGCGTTCTACTTGTGCCTGTTGCCTCTTGTCCTGTCACTGGGCGCCACTAAGAAGAGTGTGTCTGTGCACGTGTATAGTGAGACGGTGTTGATGAAAGTACAGAGGGTAATTTACTCAAGGAGAAATCTTGAACTCTTCTTTGGAACAAACAGAATTTTTCTTGACTGAGTCTGCTTGCCTTTTTCTTTCCTTAACCCAGTCATTGCTTTTTTCTTTTTTTTTTTCTTCCCCTACAATGCACAGATTAATTGGTAAGATTTCTAATTAGATATGAGAGAATTTAACTTTCAATGCAGGAGTAATATTTTATAACTGTTTGAAAATTAAGCATTGGGGTGATTAAAATGATCCTGCTTCTTCAGCCTCACCATCTACTGTAAAAGCTGTCCTTAAGGAGCACTCTGCAAGAGTAGCTTTTGTGATTCTTTTTAATATGATACATACTTTCTTTTACCCTTTCTTCAACAGTGAAAGAATTAACAAGGTTAATAATGTTGACATTTAAAGTATCATAATTGGCATCTCATTTAGTGTTCATTAACATGAATGAGTCCTGTTACTTGAAATAATTCACTCATTCATTCTGCAAACGTTGATAAATTACTGTACGATTAAACTAAGTATGTTCATCTTTTCAGTGATTTTTTATAATCCTAATTCATACAGATTTCATGTACATCAGACACTAAAAAGGATATCTGACTATTTCAGATGGCTGCCCACAGGTATTTTCATTACAATAAGGGTTTTTTTCCATGTATGAGATGATTCATACACTTGACAAGAATTACTGGTACAAAATTTACCATTGTGCTTTCATAGGTGTGATTTTGTGATTTTTGTTTTGTTTCTTTTCTGAACTCCACAGTTGAGTCTCATTTTGCCTAAACTTTCTAAAAAGACTTCTGTGATTGCAACAGTACTGATTTTTAGACTGTGCTCCCCACTCTTGTGCCTACCACCCAAAAACCCTCATGTGACAGACAAACCCACAAATACTGTGAAGCCCACTGACTTATTTAGGTGCGTGCAGCTGGGGAATTCTTCTGTTATTAAAAGTTTTGTGGTTAATTCTGTCACGAGACCAGATGAGCGAGGGTGTGCAGCGTGAGCATAACTTATCATCTCTGGTCAGCCTGATGCTGGATCAGTTTGTCACCTGTGTAATCAGAGACAGGATTAGCCAGCATAGAGCTGCTGCCTTGCCCCAGCACTTGCCCTGCTTGCCTCCTCCGGGCAGCCACGGTTGATGGAGAGAGGGGAGTCTGAAGGGAGCCAGGGAACCAGGCGTGGGGGACACGGGAGGAGAGTTGGGAAGGGGAGGGGACCGTGGAGATGTGGAGCACAAATTTGGAGAAAATCAAGCTTTATTAATTCATAAAATAACCTCTGTTTTCTTCTGAAGTACTTTGTGATACTTTGTGATTCAGCATTAATTAAAGCCTTGGGGGTCTGATTTAGTTTACGATGGTTGTTATAAAGTGTGAGAAGGCTTACTAGGAGGAAAAGCTATGTGTTGAAGACAGGTGGGGTTTGAGGACATTAAAAAATTAGGTAAGTTAGTTTTGTTTGTTCCTCTTGCATGAATTATACCTGCCAGTTCCTCTATTTTAAAATAACTAAATCTCATAAATAATTTACAGTAAGGAGGCCTTGATTTCTATTCAGATTTTCAGACTAAATATATTTATCTAGCAAAAATATATTTGCCTATGAATACTAGCAAAGTGTTTCTCTGTGGCAGATAAAGTTTCTGTATGTAAATGGCTGTTGGTTTCAAATTAAAATTTATGCTTATCTCCGCAATGCAGACCATGAAAATCAACGTTGTTTTACACAAATATATGTACTAATATCTCTCACAACTTTCTCTGACTTGTCATTTACTAAAATTTAAAAACTCTGTGTGACCATCCATTGCCACATTTTTGAGTTTCATCGAAAGAAGAATGTAAGAAAAAGGGAAGAACAGCAATAAAATGCTTTCATCTCATTCAATGCAATACTAACAAATGAGAAGGAAAGACTGTTGCTGCGCATAGAAGAGTTATTTTAAATATTAAGAATGCGAAAATATTTCTAAATTTAAGTTTCATTTTATTTCATCAAATTGGTATGTTACATTCCAGTTTCTCTGTGCAAAAGGAACACATTATATCTTATGAACACTACAACTTTTAAGTCTAGGTTATAAAAAAAAAAAAAGAGTAAGTATTATACTAGTCATATTTATGAAAAAGAGTTTAAAGAGTGTAGTCCAGAAAATGCTTGTTTGGAAAAAGGTATAATGAAAATCTTTAATGAAGATTTCTTAACATATTCATTGAGGCAGAGGAAGAGCCAAACCAATATTGTTCAATCATCATCTTCTGCTAATGAAAACCTGAACAGAGAAATTTTGTGCTGATAGCTACCAGAAAATGGCTCATGTTATATAATGCCTTGACACACCGTGAAAAGTAGGGATGAATAAGGAGTTTTAGAAAGTGGTATCTTAATGTTCCTGAACTGTGTGATTCCGACCTCTGATTTCCATTCTCCCAGGGAGAGCTTCCCATGCATTGGCTCATGGGATAAAAGATGTGAAGAGCAGGTAATATGTTAGCAAGGAACTGGCATTACATGCTCCCAGAAACTCTCTTCTAGCTGTGCGGGGGCAGGTGTTTGTGTGTGTGTGCATGTATTCCAGAAGAAGGGGAAGGGGTCCTGCCAAGTACAAGTGTCTCAGTCACAGCTTAATGCTGTATCCTTTGCCTACCAGATAGGATGGTAGGCAGATAGGAGATGGATCAAATGGACCACCTACATGTCTTGGTGGTAGTCAGAATGGGAGAGGCACCACTCGGCTCTTCTTGGGGAATAACCTCTGTAAGTCTCTGCAGATGAAAAAACTGTATACAATTTGCAAGCAAGTATGAAGAAAATTTTCCCTGACCGCACACAGTAGAATAATATCTCTAAAGATATCAGTGCTTGTGCCACAGTAACACAGGTATTAATTCTATGTTCTAATTATATATTAATATTCTAATTATATATTAATATTCCATTATTTTTATGTTTGACAGTCATCCTTGGCAGACTTCTACTGTGCCCTAAACCAGAATGTTAAGTAGAACGTGTAAGTTGGACAAAGTAGGAATCAGTTCTTGCATTGGGACTGCTTTAGCCAGAGCTGCAAGAGCATGCATCCAGGATGCTCTGGATGTCCAGATGCACGAGGTCTCACGCTGTGTGGTGGGGGGGCTGGTGGTGGTTTGCTGTCAAAGCTACATGCAAGTGTTGCAGTGTTCCTTTCCACTGTCTTTGATCAGTGATGACACATCTGTAGTTTTGACTTATCCTTTTTTAATTCCTCTACCAGTTAGTTGTTCTTTTACACTGTCAAGACCCTGCAATATTGTTTAGTTTGTTGTATAGTTTGTTGTATAGTTTAAGCACCATGGCAACTTGTTCACATCTGAAACGGGATGGAAACAAACAGGTTGCGAACTGCAGCCTTTCTATACCTACCTTTCAGCATTCACTTATTTTCATAGATGATTATGTACTGCACTTCCAGTTTAAAATTGACTTTGATGAAGCTTTCGTATTTTAATGAAAAAACTCATAATAATACCGTAGACATGTTTCATGTTACTGGTCTGGGAAATGACGGTTTTACCCATATATATGGTTATATCAGTTTGATTAAAGTCTGTCGTTAGATTAAACAGATGCGGCAACAGTGTGTATACATAGGCACGTAGGCACACTGAATAGTAAAGAATTCGCTTTTCTGCAGGAAGGATAGTGGAAAAAAAAATTACTGACATCCATTTGTCTAATAGTTACTGGATATATTCGGTTAAACACCAGGAAATACACATCCTTCCATCTGTCAGTGTTTTAAACCTTGGATGAATAGTAAAATGCATAGACCTGTTTGTTATGCTGCTGTAATTCCCATAGAAAAAATTATAGTGATATGAGTTCAGTGGATACTAGATATTTCATAGATTAACAAAAAATTATGAGCGTACAAAAGTCAGTGCTAATGTTTACAAGTAAATGATGATACTTTCTACGTACAACCATAATGAAGTGAATAGAAACATAATGAATTTAATAGAGCATGTGTAGTCTTTTAACAATATCCTCATATTACTGAAATTTTAGTAGTTTTATTGATGTATGTGTGCCAAAACAACTTACTCCTTATGTATATTTCAAATACACAAAATATTCCATATTCCATATAAGTAGCAAAATCCAACTTCAAATGCAAGATTCTAATTTCACTTAATAGTTCTAGAATAAGAAAATTAATACTTTCCCAGTTGTTATTTTTTTTTCAGAATATATGAGTACAGTTCTGTCATTTAGGATACAAATAACAGAAAACAGAGGAAAGTATAAAACAAAACCACAAAAATAAGTATATAAACGTGAATCAATATATTCATCTCTGTCTTTTATTGTATGCTATGCATAGATCAGAGCCTCAATTTGTACCATAACGCTTTTTCCATCCATATGGTAGAAATTCTAACCTCAGGCTACAATACCTTCTATTTTAAATACTTCACATTTAATTCCTTAGAAATTAGAGTTGAGTCAGTTTGCTTCCCTCATGTGTAACATATATCATATACAAGAGATCAAGTCAGAAATAAGGGAGGTTTAGCTGCAGTTTCCTAACCATATCTCATCACCCACCCTATAGGACTGTATGAATTGACGTAACCCCTATTTGTTTTTTCAGTCATGGGGTGCACAGGCAAGTTGTGGGGGGTGAGTTTGTGGCTCATAAAAGAGAACATGATAGAATAGCTTATGGAGGTGTATGCTTGAATTTCGTTGCATAGATTCTAATGTATAATTAGAGATATTAATTAAAAACTCACGTGTCAATATAGACACATTTAAAATTGCCATGAATATAAAGGGGTGTGTGTGCATTTGTTTAGGGTTGGCTTTATTTTTTTAAGAAATTAAAACAAAAAAAGCCTAGTATGTTTTGCATCAGGCCCCTTGGACTGTTAAACGTAGTATTACCATTGTCCTGGATAGTGTTTACAATTTTTCCAGTAAAGGAGACCATATCTTTTCAAGGCAACTGTGGTGTATGTAAAGTCACTAAAAGTGTTAGAATATTATTTGTTGAAATGTTAATAAATTGATATTACCTGATACTAACTTTTCCTCAAATATTCTTTCCTCAGTATTGTTCCTCAGAAGTGCAAATTTTTTGCACTTCAAAACTGTATACTACACATTATATGTAGTATATAGCATAGGTGTTTTGTAGAAAGAACACAGACTAGCACGTTGTTTTTAAAATTGTGATTATGAAGTATTTGACTTTTGCCCCATCTTTTAATGGTATCTACACATTTACTGTATTGTTATCACCTCCTCCCTGATTTCATGTGTCAGTGGAAAGCCCCAAAGCCAGAACCTTTGCTTCAGCTTTCGTGTTGTTACCTGTTATTACAGCAAGAACAAAACAACTTTCAAATCCAAACAAAATTAAACTATGTGACAGTTCAAAGGTTAAAACTGATTTACATTTTAAATCATTTTTGTAATAACGTAAATAAAATAAAAAGTAGGCTGAGAAATCAGTCATTTCTTGCATTCAGTGAGTTAAGAGAGTTTACAGGCATTGTGCTGCTTGCTGCTTGAGATGTTTGCACAGCTAATGAGTGAAAGTGGTTTGAAACAGTACAGTTTAAGATCACATTAGGTTCATGCTTTACAGCAGACACATTTTTCCCTGAAATTTCTCATTTGTATCTAGTATTTTTTGTATCTGATATTGTCTACTCAGAAGCCTTAAGGAAGATATTAGTGATTAATAAAGAGAACAGAGTGAAAGGGGGAAGCGTTTATCAGCTTTGCACTATCATTTCTGGAGTAAATGGACCCAAAGTAGAACGTATTTTTTCCAAGGCTTGAGCCTTGGCGTATAGCCAAAGATGACAATAACTGTAAGTGTATTTACAGTTCCTCAGATGCTATTAGTTTTGCCTAAAAAAATTATGGTTTGTTGTAATTTTATACCTATAAATATCATAAGGTTCCAAGAGCTCAATATCCTGTGACCAGAACTGGCCATAAGCAAATGTTTAGGAAAGAAATCTATAAACAGGGCAGGTATATATGAAACTTTTTCTAATATTTTCTCAGCCTCTAGCTGTTCTCAGGTACTGGATGTGGTATCTATATACTTTGTAGCCATCAGTGGATCTCTCTTCCATGATCTTGTCCATTTTCCCTGTTGAATCCATGTAAATTTTACGTATCTATAGTATTTTATTTATTTGTTTAGGCCAACTCCGTGTAGTATCTACTTTTATTTGTTTGGAGCCTGGTTCCTACAAGCCTAATTTCATAATCCTTCTCGGAAGGCTGTGAGTAATCAGTCCTTGCCCATCCTCTATGTGCCATGCATGAATTATGTGGTATGATATGTATCTCCTTACTCATTTGACTTTTCTCTGCGCAGATCGCTTTTTCTGTGTAAAGATTTATATAACTTTGATAATCTTTGTCATTTTCCCCTGTTGTTCTACTACATTTTTTTTAAGATAGGGGACCAGAATTGAATACCATAGTTTTACAAATGGCAGAATTCCCATGACTCATGGATTCATATAATTCTCTCTCTTCTTTTTTTTTTTACCTTCTAAACCACCCTAGTATTTCTTAACATTGGATTAGCTTTTTGGATTATTGTTAAAAAGAAAGCTGACTTTTTCCTGGAACAGCCTATGAACACCTTAAGAACTCAGTCTTAAATTGTTAATGGGAAACTCAGGATCCACTACTTTATTTGTGAAGCTAGGATTGATTTCTTTTCCTTGCATTTTACATTTATCTCCAATCAGTTTCAATGGGGCTTTGTACAGTCTTTCTGCAATTCTCTGCAGTCAATGCTTACCCAAATTACCCTGGATAACTAGCTTAGCATTGTCAGCAGACTTTCTCACTTTGCTGTGCATTTTCTTTTCTAACTTTTTTATTAATTTATGGAATTTGGTGATATTTGTATTTTCAATCTCATAGAATGATACATTTTGGAAATATTTTCTGAAACAGCTCTATAAAAGAATGAGTGCTAAGTGCTCTTTGTAAGGTCAAATAAGTTCTGAACAGACCTTGCATTCCCAAATTCAGTGATAAAATGATACACAATTACTGCCAATAACACAGGTCAAAAAGTGGGTGAAGACAAGTAAGTCCTTCCACAATGAAAAAAACACGTTT
>NW_009647939.1:1009743-1034440 GCF_000708025.1 Charadrius vociferus | reverse complement strand
ATAACACCAAATAATTAAAATCTGTTGTTGTGCGCAGATGCAAAAAATTTAAGAAGATATAAAAATTACTTTTGTTATCGCAAGTGGCTATTCCTTGTTCCAACCACAGAAAACTGGTTAAACGGACCATGTTTGGTGATTCTGGTTACGTACCATGCAACACTAATTACTTCTCTGTTGTCAATCACTAATTTTATAATATGTGATACAATTTCTTTGCTACATCGTTTGTCTTTAATTGGAATTTTTTCCTTCACATTCTAGTTGTAAAAATTGCACTGGAAAAAAATAGTTAAAAATCTTATGAAAATGTGCCAGTTCTAGGGGTAAATATTTGACATTTTACAAGCATGCAAATATACAGCTTTATGAAATTTCTTTTGGTGTTTTTAAAATTCAATGACACATTAATATTTATTATTTGGAAATATGATTGTCAGCCATGTAACTTCTGTAGAATTTCTTGGTTGTCTCATGAACATGCAATTCATACAGAATTGTGTATAAATTTTACTGGTTCTTGATTTCCAGAGGAAGGGAAATAATTTTTGGCCTTGTTCTGTGCCACCTACAGAGTGTTAGTGAACTAGGTAATAATTGCTATAGAGGTGTATATATGTTCTTATACAGTTGATTTTAAACATTTGCTTTGACTCTTCAGAGCTACGTGTATGTTTGTATTGCTTTTTATCCTCCCAATGTGTTACATAAAACTACAAGTCAGTTTTACTTGTCAAATCATTTGGATATTATTTCTGTTGTTCATTGCAAAGTAAATAAAAATCTCAGTACTGCCATTCTGGTATTTCAGTCAATTTTCAAGATGTAAGCATGAGTCACTCCACATGACATTTTCAAAATTTCACATCCCTTGTATTTAAAATAAAAGCTCTGAGTTTCTAGCTGCCTGAAAGTATGAGCTGATACTAGTTAAGAAAAACAAAACAAAACCACAAAACAAAGTTCAAGAGAAAAAAGGCACCTTTGTTTAAAATCTCATATTTTAAATTAAAGCTTGTGATTTGTCCTGTAATTTCTGAATGCTTGCATAGTATTAAATGCTGCATTGAATTATGACTGTAATTAAACAATAACAAAAAATAGTAGTAGGTTATTTGCAAGAAATAGGGGGTGGGTGGGGTGGGTGTGTTATAAAATAACAACGGTTTCAAGAAATCAAAGTAACTGCTGAGGAAGTGCAAATGGATCATGTATGTCCTGCAAAGGTAACTTCTAAAACCACTTTGAATCCTTTCTGAAATGCATGTTTCTCATTAATCAGCCAGGATCAATGAAGGGTGTTGGTCTAAAATTTTCTTTGATTCAGTTCCCTGATCTCTCTTTAAGTGTTGTGCAGAAATTTGTTTCCCATGTTATTTCTTAGAGAAGTGTAAAAATAATAGCAATGAACTATCAATAATGACATCCTAGATAAAAGAGAATTTTTAATACCTTTTAACTACCTACAAATAAATTATCTTGGGTTAGTTTCTATGTCTAATTTCACTTTAAGCCAAAATAAATACAGGCTGCTACTAAAAGGGGATGTTCCCAGCTCTCAACTGTTTTTCTACCTCCTTTCTGACCAGCACTACTGCCACTGTACAGCTGAATGAGGGAACAGCCACTCCTGAATGCTGATCTTTCAGTTTCGCAGTGGTTGGGGAAGGAGGTGGAGAGGAGATGAGCGCAACAGCATCCTGCACTTAATTTAGCTCAGGATATAATTGTGCTGTTCCCAGGAGCTGTGGTTTCCTAAAACATCAATGTGAATAGCCAGGTGACAGTAAGTGCCCTAATTCTTGTTACAGATGTTCATGGGGTCTGCTGTCTGAAACAGCTGTAATTACTTTTCTTTCTGATATTTCTGAGACTAAATTTCCAAGTCCACGATTAGCTCCTGTATACCTAATATGTGAAAAGAAATATGTATGGTGAAGAGACTATGTGCTTGAGATCTTCATAACACTGTGTTTGCTGGCCTTCCCTAGCAGGTAGATTTTCATGATGCACCAGTGATTTTTAAGAACTCAAATCCTTTCAATTGTGTTTTCATTGTCACTGTTTATCCAATTTAAACTTTCATATATTTTTGATGTTCAGAAGGTTTTGTTTGTTTCTGCTGGCATGGTGTCCTCTGCACTGGGAACACTGAAGAACTTAAAAAGCAGAGAGCTTGCTAGACCGATAGATACGGGGGAGTACAGGGGAGCAGTCAGATTCCCTCTAAGTCTTGCACCCAACAGGCAGTTTGAAAAAAAAACTTCATGCAGTTTTCCTGATGAAGAGGTCAAGTTCTCCTGATGAGACTGGAGAGGCACTGCTTTGACATTAGTAGGATAGAGTTAAATTTTCCTGCTATTCCTAATAGGGCAGAACTCCCTATTTATTTTTTTTTTCCCAGAAAAATAAGAGACTGATTGTGAAGCTGTGCATTCATGTCCCTGTAGTATTCATTATATTGGCAGTCAGGAACTACCAGCCTTCAGCAGGCATTGCAGTTTTCTTTTGTGTTGAAGGAAATATTAGCAGATAATATTGCAATAAACCCCAGGTTTTACTGCTGTCAGTTTAGTAACCTTAAATATGAATCAGAGTCTGATTTCAGAAGCATTTTCATTAAGACCATTAATACAGTAACACAATCCACCTCACCTGTTGGTTCAAGAATTATGTAGATTAGTAATGTTGGGTCTAAACCTGTGCTTTGGTCTTGGCTACTTAATTTCAGCTGCCCAAACTGTAATAACTTGTCATACGTACAAATTTAGGTATAACCTATATAGATTGATCAAAAGTTGACACTGTATGCATAAAAGAATTGTTTACATGTTTCGGGCATTTGATGAAATTGATAATAATAGTGTTTGATAAAGCATCTTTTTTTTATTTCCATTGCAAAAAAAAAGTATTCTTTCATTTTTCCCCCCAGTCCAGGAAGCTTCTTACTTTTAAAAAAAATTATTATTATTATTATTTTAAATATCATCATCATAAACCCTTATACTTGTTTTCCCTAGTGTCATCATTTCCTTAAGGCAACTTAAGGAACATTCCATATTCTTTTCTTCTGTTTTGTTTCTACCCCTTCATGACCTTTTCTTATGCTTTTTAATGTGTTTGTCTTCAATGCCTAAGGAATCATCAAACTGCTGCCACTACCAATAAACAAATTATAACTTGTTTCAGCTAACTAACCTCAGCTGAATAGAATCAGAGGATTGTTGAGGTTGGAAGGGACCTCTGGCATTCGCCTAGTCCATCTTCCTACCTGAAAGCAGATTCAGCTACAGCAGGTTGGTTAGGACTGTGTCCCATCAGGTTTTGAATGTCTGTTGTGTTTCAATCTGTGCCCATTGCCTCTTGGTCTGTCAGTGGGCACCACCACGAAGAGTCTGGTTCCATCTTCTTTGCTTTCCCTGCATCAGGTATTTATGGCTATGATATACTTTGCTGTCACACACACGTATATATACACTTTTTTTTTTAACCTGGGATGATTTGTGATTATTAGTTTGTATTTCAAATGTTATCTCCTATTTAATACAATCCAATGATCCAGTCAGCAAACTTACTACCATTTGCACAGAGCATATAGCTGCTGAAGAACCAATTTGAAAGAATGGATGTAGGCCAGACAAATGAGAAGAATCAAGGCAAATTATCAACCACACAAAGTACTAGTTATTTTGAGTTACTGGATACGCACACTAACTGGCAATAATTTTTCACATCCCTTTTTTTTCATAGCTCTTTTGATTCACTTGACAAAGAATGAAAGTAGTTGAAGAAATAGATGACCATTTTTCCCATTTTGAAGAACTATAATATACTGTGGCCCCAATAGTTAATGTGAAATTCTGGAAGTGGGAATTCAGGAAGTAAGAAGCCTCTCTTGAGGAACACAGTAAGAGTTGTGAACAAAAAGATTCTGAAGTTGCAACATTACTGTGTAAAGCATTAAAGTGAAAGGGGCTTTCTGAGGCTGAATTCTGAGCAAGTTCCAGAATGGTTGTAACTACACAGATGTGAAAAGCAAAACTAAATTACAGCAATCAGCGTATTTTCAGATGTCAATGTAAAAACCAAAATATGTTCTCTTCTTCTAGAAGTAAAGATATAAAAGATCATCAGACATTTGGTACTTTTCCTCTAAGGATATTTACCAATTAAGATTATTTGTAAACTTAATAGGGGCTTCTGATATTAATTTTAAATAACAGGTTAACATGTGACTACTTTGATAAATGCTCTATTTTCTTCATAACATGATAGCAAATAGATGTATTTTCAATTATTCTCAGTATTTTACCACTTAGATTGAGGCCTCAGTGTAATGGACAGCTGAGTAACAAACTAAATCTAATCAAAGTAATTTTTAATCAGTATTTAAGCATAGTAACATATGCTGAAAGGAATATATGAGTAAAAGGCATGATTCATACAAAGTGAATTATACTGTATATAAAAACTTTCATGCATTTTTTTGTATACAAATATACCTAACTGAATGATGCATAGTTGTTGGAGTGCATGAGGACGATAAGTATTGAAGTGAGGAGTATGTGTAATGCTAATTAGAGCGGGGGGGTGTTCTAGTGTCAGAAAATACATTTTTACAGAAAACTGCCATTGAATTGCAATTTTGGTCGAGTAGCAGGGGATGTAGATATTAGTGAGGCTGTGTTAACGTTTATTATTTCTTTGCCTAGTTACAGAGACAACATCTAGGTTATTTTGGTTTTCACAAAATATAAATTCCATCCATTTTGTTTTTCAGAGCATGAATGGAACTAATACTCTCACAATCACTCTCAAATCAGTTTACAGAGTTCTTGGCTATCATTGCCACAGTATTTTAGCAATACTTTCAAGAGCAACTCAACTGCAGACCAGTCACTAGAGCAATGCAAAGCATTTGTCACTTTAATATGGCTGATATTCGGCACCTGGATATAAGAGATTGTTTTGTTTTGGATTAGGAGTCTTTTTGTTGTTGTTATTTACTCTGACATATCTTTGTTAGCTCAACAAATAACAAGTCTTAATGACAACGGGCAAGCTAAATTTCTTTTTCTGGCAATATTGCTCTCTGCTCTGTATCTCATTAACTTCTACAGATGAGTATGTATGTTCCTACTTTATTTATTTTTTCTTATGGCTAGTTTTCTGTAAGCATCCTAGCTTTGCAAGACTAGGTACTGCAGGATTGTGATATGTTTGGCTTCATGGACAATACTAGGCTTTGATGCATTCCTTTTAGTCTATGGAAATTATTAGGCTGTTTAATGGCCCATTTTTTGCTTGTGCCTTTGTGACTACCCACAGCAGTAAGGGGTCACCTGCAAAAGAAAACTAACGACATCTTTTCTGAGTCAGTTATTGTCCTTTATATTGTAACTGCCATACTTATTGTAACCACCATTCCATTGTAATACTATTTTTGGAGTTACAAATAATTTGCTAGAGAATAAAAAAATATTTTATGCTTCTTAATTTATTTTTTGAAGAAACATTTGTTTGACCTTTTTCTTCGAAGTACTGATTCCAGTCAGATCATAGGTTATCGTAAGTGCTGTTATGATCCTCATTATTGTCCACGTTATAATAATAAGAGTCTTCCTTCGGTCAACCCAATTACTTTGTTTAAATTATTTTCCAATACATTGACCGTTGGGTTGAAAGAGTTATGCCATTTTATGTTGCATGGAGTAAAACAATTAGCTGTGAGTAAAGGTCTATATAATATCTTTAGCCTTGGGTTTTTTTTGGAGGTGACAGTATTTTGCCTAAAGATTCTAACAGTGTTCTGGGGTCTGCTCTCAAACATCATTCTGAAAATGCTAATGAAGACTCTAAAACAAAATCAATTAAATGAAGATATGAAAGCAGAGATGAAGTGTGCAGTCATTTCAGGTCTAATTTCTTTGGTCTACAGGGAGTCACCAGTGACTAATTCAGCCCTCTCTTTCTATGCTGAAATAATACTGTTTAACCTCATAAATGTCTTCATTTATTTGCTGCTTAAAATCCTGTTTTCTTCATATTCTTGTGTCCTGGTTTCAGCTGAGAAAGAGTTAATTTTCTTTCTAGTGATTTCAATGAAAGGAATGTCAACAATATATATTGTTTTAGTTGTTGCTAGGAGATGTTTATGCTTTTCAAGGACTCTTTTCAGCTTCTCATAGAATTTTACAAGGAATATAGACAGAACAATGGAAGGGCCAATGGAATATTCTGTACCATAGACACTATGCTCAGTATGGAAAGGGAGTTAGCTGGGGGATGGCCTCTTGCAGTCACTGGTGCCAATTCACCAGGCAGTGAGAGTGACTTGTGTCATTATTATTCTTGTCATTCTTGTTATTTTCCTTTTCTGATATTGTTCTGTTAAACTGTCTTTATCTCAACCTACAAGTTTTGGTTCTTTTTTCCCTTCCTCCTCCTTTTCTCTCTTTTCTCCCTGCCCTTCTTGGGGGAGCAAGGAGGGTGAGCGAGTGGCTGTGTGGTCCTAATTGCTGGCTGGCATTAAACCACAACACCTTAGTATAATTAAAAAAACCCCACATACTACGTGGAGAGGACAAAACGAGTGCTATCTTTACGTCACACATTGTAAATAGTCAAAATTTCAGGCCTGAAAAAGGACAAACTGCAAATGGAAACAACCTAGAATTTTGTATGTTTAACCCATAGGGAGACACTGACCCATTGTGAAAGCAGATGGCGGAGTCGGCTTGTGAAGTGTGTAGCTGTGAGCTCATACATGATGCTGAGGTGTATGTCTTCTTCTCACTCAAGTGTCCCCACCTACCTAGCAGGATGACACGAAACACACCCTCATTTGAAGTCTCATGACAGAGACAGGGCAGTGATACAAGATTTTAAGCAAGAGACCGTCATCAGCTACTGAGCGCTGCCTCCTCCTCTTTAGTAACTCGCATGCAAGTTTTGCAGTTCTGGCAAAGTGGCAGACTGTAGTCAGGGGCCATAAATATGGTCAAGGATCTGGAAGGACTGTACAGCAATGTGCTGACTATTCATGTGTTCACTGATGGTAATTTCTTGGAGGAATCTCTGAATTCAATGGGTAGAAAAAGTCACATTGCTGGCTATGCTATTAACAAATATGGCTTCATTACTGATTCCTGATCCGTCGATACTGTTGGTGGTATGATACAGAGCTGCATACCTATATATAAAACCTTTGCTCATTCAAGCATCTCAGGAATTTTCTACAGTAATAATGATGCTTTCGATGATGAAATGGCTGTTATTTCATTACTGTTTTCAAGTTTCTGGTATAAAAACAACAGGGTGTGACGAGGGCAGAGAAATAATAACTTTCACTTCAAGTTTGTTAATTTTTGCACTGCTGTAATATTTTAGTGCCTTCCATAGTATAATAATGTACATTGAAGGTGTGATGTTAATGCTGATTTGAGTCACCTCTGAAACTAGGTGTAAGTGCGTAAATTGTCTTACCAAAAAAAAAAAAAAGTATCAGCTTCCATGACTTGTTAAGAATTAGGCTTTACTTATTTGCTAAAAGAAATATTCCAAGAATATTCGACTGAAAGCATTTTTGTTTTCATGTTTAGTTGTTTTTAGATTAGTGTTTTTTCTCAATTTTTATTGTGCATTTGAGTTTTGCATTGACAATTTGTAACAGGTTTGCAGGAGCTGCAAAGAAAGGGAAAATTATTGTCTAGCAGATACAGAGTTTGAGTATCCAGTGAAGTCTGGGGAAAAAAAAAATTGGTTCTAAAGGAAGTGGTGAATGGATATATTTATGCTTAAATCAGCACCAATTAGTATATTCAGCAACTGAAATAAATCAATATAAAGAAAATATTAGGATACATGGGGCAGACTACTGGTGACATCATTCTAGATCATTTGCAGAATGAGGAAACTGGTTGTTGGGGTTTGGTTTGCATTTCCTAAAATGTCTTTTAAAATATGGCTGAATAATAATATTCACAGATTGAAAGCTTTAACTGAAGAACACATTTCTGGTGATAAGAAGTAGCTTTCTGTGCAGCAAAGCTAATGCTTCTGTAACTGGAGGGAGGTTGCTTTGGTTGTTGTTTTTTTTGTTGTTGTTTTTAAACATGGCTTCAACCTTGTCTATATGAATCAGGGAGAAGACAGAGTTGTCAAGAACTTGGTGCTAATGTAAGACTGTATATGTCCACATATTTTGCTGTGTTGTGCAGAAAGCAAGTTTCCTTTCCAAAACGTGCACAGGTATGTGCATGCACCTTTCTCCTTCAACAGAAAAGGCAGAGGATGCAGAGATGAGAAGTTGCTGCTCTTTTACTTTTGTCTGGAAGGCCTCTGGTTGCATTTAAAAAGTGATGTTACAGACACTGTTCTTTTGAACTTGGTTAGAGATGTGCTTCTCCATTTACATTGTTCTCTTGGGCTTCTTGTATTCACTTAAGACTGAGGGATTTATCAGATATGAAGATTTCCAAAATCTTAAAGTATGAAGAGAACAAATATGCATCTCCCTTATAAATGCCATGTACTTAATACTCAATTTAATAATTAAAATGTTATTAATATTATCTCTGAATAGGTCTAATCCATCAATTTTAAATAGACTTTATTTGGAATATCAACTTGGCACTCATTCTATAAATCTTGTTTGAACTGCAGATAATATTCATTCTAGAAAGTCTGAACACAACCTGCTTGCTCAGAATTGACTTTTTCCCACTTTGTACTTCCATCAGAAATGGCCACTAAGCAGCACCACAAGGACCCTGATTGAATTTCCTGTCTTTGTCTCTTTGAGGTATACATTCCAGTCCCTTAATAGTTTTATCTTTTGAGTTGGTTCTGACCTCTAATGGTCAGATCTCTGATGATCAAATACAAGATAAGCTGAAACTCACATCTGTGTATATTTTGGCATATAGGAGAAGATACATAAGTGTGTAAACAGATCTCCCTGTCTTTATCTCAACCTAGCTTGCTTAGTCTATTTTCTCACGCTGTTCTGCTGATGATAGGGAGTGTGTGAGTCCTAATCTAATCCTGAGCTACAGAAGCAGAAGAATAAGACAATCAAGAAACCTAGAAAATGGCTTTGGGCAACAGGTCAAATTGTTTTGGGGGTTTTTTTTCCCTTCAGATAGGTTAGTGTTTTTTTGTCCATTTTCCTATGCAAAAGAAAGATGAACATGTCTTTTAGTTTCTGGACATGAAGGAAAATGTGATGAGAAGAGGATAATAGAAGGAGGAGGGTACAGTCCATCCTCTCTATAAACTTGAAAAAGGAGAGATTAATCTCTTTCCTGGAATGGGAAGTATCTCCCAAGTCTGAAACAGTAAGTACTTTAAGTACTTTACTGCTAAAGCTTATAATACACTGTTGATACTTCTTCAGCATATTGCAATACTACAATCATCAAGATGGGTAGGTTGACACAGTATTTAATTTCATGGCTAATTCCCCACCAATCATAAATATTCATGGTTAAATGATATCATCTGCCATTCATGGTTTAATACTGTGTATTCGTGGTTACACATGAGAATAATTTGTGGATATTCATAATCTGTTGGCTTCTAGCAGTGAAATTTGGAAACAGTAACGTTTAATTCATATGAGAAACACAGAAACCATTATGAAAATTATATATTGGTAGTCTGGTCTTATAGTATTCCTCAAGTCATCTACTCAAAGTAAAACATTGTTATTTGCAACATTTTGGACAGTATTGATCATTCATGATTTTTCTTAACACTATGGAGTTTGTGGATCTTTCTATAACAATCAAAAAGTGTGCTGTTGAGTGTAATCTCAGATATAAATAATGAAATAACCTTCCCTATCCTTTTTCCTTCTCCATCTCATACAATACATGTAGAATTCCAATCAGTTTTTATATGCCTTTCTCCTTTTCATACTTCATCATTAATACTAATTGAGGGAGGAGACACATTTGATTTACAAATGTCTACTGTGCTAGAGGAGGAAGCTAAGGGCTCTTCATTTAGTGTGGCACTTTTTTAATTATCTGGACTAGGCTTGTTGTTGGGAGCATCAGAGTAACACAATTGAATGTGGGTATGTTTAGCTGAGCATAACTAACATAGATAATGTTGAGCTCTATGGTCTATGTGAAGCATAATGCGCTCAAGAATTTTAATTGTTTCTAGTTCATAGTTGGCCTTTAAGATTTATTACTACTGTGATGTTTAAGTAGCAAGCACTACTGAACATTCAGAATCAAATAAGAATATTGAAGAAATTCAATAAAGGAAATAATTACCAAAATTAATGAAGTGCTTAGAGTAAAATATAACTTCATTTGGACATTTAATTCAGGAGCAAAAAGTAAATCTTCTTGTACTGTTTTGCTAAGTAAAGTAATTACACTGTTGTATCACAAATATGCTACATTCATCATTTTGTATTTCCTGCATGGTTTTTCGCTGTTGAAAACAGTCATTATTTTCAGTGAAATGGATGCTGCAATTCAGTTAAATTTCTAAGAAGGTGGTAAACAGGTTAAGTTGTCTACTCAGTAACATTAGACAATTTTAATTAAAATGTTTTGTAATTCATTGAAAATTAGCAAAATTAATACAGAGGGCAATAAGTGCCATTCAGAGGTAGTCAATTTACATGGAAAATATGAGTCAAGTATTATAGTAGAAATACAGTGAAAATAACATAGCTCTAACAAAGTATCTTCAGTATAGCTTAAAGTGTTCATTGGAAGTGTAATATGCTTTCTTTAAATAAATTAATTTTTATTAATTTACAAGGTCAAACATATGACATAGAAGCGTAGATCGTATTAGTATTAGTCTACATATTTTGCTTATTAGATAATGATTGTGGATTGGTTTAGGACTTTTATTCCTCTAACAGAAATTCTTGGCAGATAGCCAAGAATTGTGAGAGGGCTATAAAGATGACAAGAAAATACCACTGTCTGACAGAATTTTTTTTAACAGCTTATTTTTAAATAAAGGATATGTAGATGCTAAGTATTTTTGATATTGATGTATAAGCTGTCTACCAATATCTAGAAATCATGAGAAAAATTTTGCACACTGTGTGATTTCGGTTTCGGAAGCAAGTTTGCGAGTATCATGAACAGTCACACGTAGCACCATCCCTCCTGAGCTGTAGTTCTGACACTGCTTTCCAAAAGTACTTCATCCCACTGTTTCTGGACCTGTTTGACTAACACCACGCATTAGGTCTCAAAGGCATGAATCTCTTGGGACTATGTGTGGTTCCACAAAGCCTCCATTTCTTGCAGAAGGATGACTCTTCCTCCTATCAGTAATTAGTCAGTAGACAGCTTTTTTTTTTGCCATGTGGAAATTAGTTTGTGATTATTCCTGAAATACATTTTTCTTCACAGTGTTTGGTTTTGGTTTTATTTGGATAAGAACAGCACTTTACTCATTACAGCTTTCCTTTTCAGTGAATCATTTTCATATTATCTTCTAAAGGTGCTTTTGAATTCCAACTCTGTTTCTGGATTAGTTAGTCCCTTCATGTATGAGCCTCTCAAAGAGGAGTTCCAAAGTAATATTAGTTTGTTGAGCTTAAGCTTATATTTCAGCCTATTATAGTCAATAGCCAGAGCTCGTGTGTTGCAGTAGTAAAGAATCTAATGTTTCTATACAGTCTGTGAAGTAGATTTGACCCATAATGCCCCATTGTTTAAAAAGCAATTACAGATAAAATATATATTTACTTAAGACTAACATAATTAAAATGTACTCAGCAGAAAGCAATACAATTTTAAGTTTATAACTCCTTTCAAAAAGATGAAGGCGTAGTACATCTTGGAAGATATTAAAAAAAGAATAAAATAATTCTGAGTATGTAGAAAATGCTGCTGTGGAAAGGATAGAAGTTATTATATGTCTGGGGATGCAGATTATCCACATAATAACTTGCTATTCTGTACTGCTTGATTATATTTTGGCACTATTGGGTAAAACCTTTGTTAGCCCACAAGAAAGGCATGGTAGATCTTTAACCTTTTTTCCCCGTACTTAAAGATAGCAAACTCTTTTCGGTAATGAAACTGGTGCCAGGTTATTTTTATTTATTTGCCACACTGGCTAAAGGTATTTGGTCATTTGGTTGCTCTTACTCAGTGGTGCACTTTGGTTTGAGTCTGGACTTTGCACAACATTGAATAGCTTCTCTAAAGCAAGCTGAGCTTCAGTAGCATAAACAGCTATAAATATTAATAAGTGCATAGATAATTCCCCTTTCAGTTGTTCTGAAATAATTTTTATTAATACTTTCAAAGAACTTAAGTCGTACATTTTATTTTCAAATTGCAACTGGCTTCTATTTAATTTACATATGTGCAACTTGTTTAGTTGTTGAATTTATTTATATATTTATTTAAAGATAGCGTTTGAATAAACATAAAAGAACAGTTACGTTAAGCCCACTTGTACTAATGCAGTAGGGTACGTGGGTTTGAAATGGTGTCTAAATCACCTTGAGGATGCTGGCCGGTAAGGTGGGAAAAAAAATGACCTGGAGTAAATAAAAATCAGGCCCAAAGTAGTTTTAGATAGTAACGAAATGTTAATAACAGTATGGACTTCAGTGAAATTGTCAGCAGACACATACTAAAGTTTTAATTTAACGAAGTTGCTAGGTGACTCGCTCACCATCAGAGAACATAACACGTTCTCCAGTGATACTACTATGGAATTTCTTTAACAAACTGAAGATGTATAGTAAAAGAGGAAAAGTCATGGCTATTATGTGCCATAGAAAGGAAGCAGCAAGGGCTGAAGACAACATGAAGTGTACCTGATGCAATAAAATCTTGCACTGCCAGAAGATTTCTTAAATACAAAGGGTGTTAAAAATCATCCACATGTCTGTATGAATTGCATCTGAAAGAAAAATTCCTTTCTAACCTCCAGTTGTCAGATCTGATGTTTACTTTAACTTTAGGAGGAAACAAATCCGTCAAACACCGTTTGTTTGTTTGCTAGAAGTACCTTTAGGAGCTAATTGACTCAATAGAGAGTGAAATTCATTCCTGATTGAAAAAAAAAAAAAAAAAAAGACCAACAACCAATAATGGAAGCGATGAATCCTTGTGTAATACAAATACAGGATATTGTGTTGAACATTCAATTCAGCAATTGAATAATATAGCCAAGTGTTTACCCCTTAAATTTTTGGTAAATGGATAGTACAATTTGGACCTCAATTAATGCAGTTAAATATTAAATATCTTTGAAGGAATCGTACATCTTATTTTCACTCTAATGATCAGATACAAGATAACCTGAATTCACATCTGTGCATATTTTGGCACATAGGAGAAGATAGATAAGTGTGTAACCAGTCTCAGGTGGATTTTTTGCTTTTGGCAGGGGATAGGGAATGTTTGAGGTTTTATTACCGTGATGTTAAGAATCCCTACTTAAAGGAGCTTTTAATGACAATCTTAAAAGTACTTGGCAAGAAATTCTGGGTTTATTGAAAGCTATGCTAGAATTTCATTTCATCTTTTTGCATGAGAGCGTCATTGCAGTCAGAGTGTGATGCAATTTTTCCAAGCATAGATATTGCTTAAATCTAATGTCAGTCTTTTCTAGACACTTAAAGAGTTGTGTACTTTGGAGGGAATAATTTAAATCATTACTGGTTAAAACACTCTTGGAGCTGTTACGGAATATGAACTGATTTTTAACAAAGACTCTGTGGGCATTATTTGTTTTTTATAGGTGGCAAATTGTGTTTTTAAATGTGAGAAGCAGTGAGTATAAGTAATACATGATTGTATTCTTGAATGTGATGAGACAGACATCATATACAATATTGCTGAGAAAGAATTATTTGTCTCTTCTTATTTCTGGTAATATTTCAATTGGAGCATTACATAGACAATAAGAATTGCTGTTGCTAATAGCGGGTCTCAGGCTTTTCTGTTAAGTCTGCAAGGTGTCCAGATTAGGACTTGCAGTTTTGCTTTTCCTGGACTGGCTTTAGGCTTGCCTGAAGCTTGGTTTAACAATGTTAGCAATTTTGTAATAATTAGTAAGTGTTACCTAATCTGTTGAGTTTTAGTTTAGCATTATGTGATCACGTGATTCAAGATCTACTGTTAATAATCTAGTTATATTTCTGTAGTTA
Source organism: Charadrius vociferus (assembly GCF_000708025.1). Classification (NCBI taxonomy): domain Eukaryota; kingdom Metazoa; phylum Chordata; class Aves; order Charadriiformes; family Charadriidae; genus Charadrius; species Charadrius vociferus. The sequence continues at coordinate 1,020,285 of NW_009647939.1, read as the reverse complement.
ATAAACAATAGTAACAAGTAGTTATTCCATGCAGAATGTCCTTTCTATGACCCACGAATAAAAATTCAGGGTAAAGGGGAACAGGCATAAGATGACAGCAGGAGCCCTGTGGTAAAGGCACAGGGTGAAACCAGAGTCCCCAAGGCTATGAAGAGCTCACCAGTGGGCCGTTTAAGGAATGGAGCCTTGGCAAAACAGTTTTGGGAATTGGAGAGGGACCGTAGCATAAGTAATGAGTATATGTAAAACTTGCTTTATAGTGTACATTTGGATGCAATACAGAATTGTGGATCAGTGAAGAAATCAAGGTGGAAATCAAGCATATCAGAAGTCATACAAAAATAGTCCCAAGAGGGTCCTAGAGTGAGGAGGAAGAAGTCATTCACACATTCACATAATCCCAAGAGGGCCAGGGGAAGGGTGAGTTTAAAATCAGAGACTAAGGGATAGAATACACGGAAATGTCTGTATATTCAGTTTAATTGTGTTACTATTTTGTGGACTTTTCATGTAACAGAAGTCTTTTCTTCTTCATAGTAATTAAATCTGGGCTAGGAATAGTTAGTTGATCAGACTGTTAAGATTTCAGTTCATCTACTATTAAATCCTTGCCTTACACAGAGAGAAGATTTCTTAGGCACTGCAGCAGTTGGAGTGCAACAAATCGGTGGAGAATGCAGGCAAATTAGGCTATAAAATTTATATGAAACAGAGCATTACACTTCAAACAGTGGAAGGCAAATTGGAGAGCATACAGATGAACACAGTGAGAATGATGTTTACAAACTATCAGCTGCTAAGAAAAAGTTGGAGGAAGTGCATTTGTTTTGTCTGAAGCAAAAAACCCTGAAAGTTGGACATCATAAGGATATTTTGAAATGTAGGGATGGAATTAGTACTTCCGCTGTTGGCGCGACTGGCTGCTGGTATGTGTGCTCGTAGTCACAGCATGTTGGTGTACAGCAACCCACTGAGAACTACTGCTACAGAAGAAATAATGATCAGTTTTTCTCTATGTTTACTGGTAACAGAACAAGAAACAATGAACTCAAAATTCAAGGAAAAAAATTATTTTGACATTAGGCATAGCTTTCCTAAGTGTGATACTAATGATCATTCGTTCACATTATCTAGAATCTGGTTGGAATCCTCTTCACTGGAGATCAAAGGCTACCAAGTAGGTTCACTTGGTAGTTGCCTTACCTGGTAAGCATGTTGACTTCTTATATTCACTTCCAGTCTAACTTTTTTAGATTTAATGAATGTATCTCCTTAGTCTCTGCTTCACTGAATTTTATAATTGATTACAAGTGGTGTTAGGGTTATATGGGCATTTTCTTTTTAAATATAATTTTAAATATTGGTGGGTTTTTTTTCCCCCTAAGATGTTACTTTTACAGACACTACCTATGTCTCATAGGTAGAGAAATGTAAAACTCTTCAAGTCAGGTCTACATTTAAGTAACCAATCAAAATTTTTGTTTTTCTTCATATTATTTGATGATAGACTTCTGGTACCAGAGTCTCATATGTTGTACCTTGTTTGTCTTTTTCAGATTTGTAAAACTTCAAAACCTAAATTCTATCCTTACCTTATAAACTCACCTTGCAAGAAGGCAATCTGAAACTACACATGATACTGCCTTAAGACATACGCTTTTACAAGCAGTCCAGTGAACTCTATTTAGCTGAGAAAAAAGGCAGGAAAAAATACTTAATCTTTTTTCTACTGTCTGTAATGTGATTCTAAGTCACAAATTAAGTCACCCTGGTTTAAACAGTTCATTAACTCAAAGTTTTCAAAATATCCCACAGTCCGCTCCCAAAGCTAGCAGTCTGTTTAATGACGTTCTGTTGGTGCTTAAGCTTTTCACAGCATCCACGCAGTTTATTACATGACTGTGTGACACATCACATAATTTAGCACCTATCAGGTGACAAATGGCAGAACTGTGTGAGGTATTATGATAATTATGCATGTTGGAGCATTTCAGCTTCACTTTGCCCACTAATATGTCTCCGCAGAACTTTTGTTGCCTTCTTAGTCAGTTTTTATTTCTACATCTGCCAGAGATTATTTTTTTTCTGCTTACAAAATTCAATAGAACTTTATTTAATGTAGATGGTTTTGTTTAAGTTCTATTGACCTGAAAGGTACTATGCAGCATAAACCATTTGGTATGCTCTGATCCATTTAAATACAGAGGTTTTTAAAATGTGAGAGAAAGGAAATACAGCAGTGGAACACAAACAATGTAGTAGTAGCATCCAGTAGGTCTCATTCAATGACACAATAAAATTACAGTAATAGTATTCACATGGACAGAATGAAGTTATTCTGATACTTTAAAAGTGTTTCTTTTTTGCATAAAAATGCCTAGAGACTCATCAGACTGACTCATACTATCAGAGAGGTTTGTGCAGTTACCAGATAGCTTATAGAGAAATGCATTTACCACAAGTAGGATGGGTTGGTTCAACGGTGTGAAAAAACAGTGGTGAAATAAACTGTAACAAATGTGGGTTAGATGAATGGACAGTGGGGTGTATTGAGAGCTGGCTGACAGATAGAGCTCAGAGGGTTGTGGTTAGTGGTGCAGAGTCTAGTTGGAGGTCAGTAACAACTGGTGTCCCTCAGGGGTCAGTACTGGGTCCAGTCCTGTTCAATACATTCATCAATGACCTGGATGAAGGGATAGAGTGTACCATCAGCAAGTTTGCTGATGACACAAAACTGGGAGGGGTGGCTGACACACTAGGAGGCTGTGCTGCTTTACAGCGAGACCTGGACAGGCTGGAGACTTGGGAAGAGGGAAACCTTATGAAGTTCAACAAGGGTAAGTGTAGGGTACTGCATCTGGGGAGGAATAACCCCATGCACCAGTACAGGTTGGGAGCTGACCTGCTGGAGAGCAGCTCTGTGGAGAGGGACCTGGGAGTCCTGGTGGACAACAGGATGACCATGAGCCAGCAATGTGCCCTGGCAGCCAAGAAGGCAAATGGCATCCTGGGGTGCATCAAGAAGAGTGTGGCTGCCAGGTCGAGAGAGGTCATCCTTCCCCTCTACTATGATTAGGGGATTGGAACATCTCTCCTATGGAGAAAGGCTTAGGGACTTGGGTCTCTTTAGTCTAGAGAAAAGAAGATTGAGGGGGGATCTTATTAATACTTACAAATACTTAATGGGAGGATGCCAGGGGGATGGGAGCAGTCTTTTTTCAGTGGTGCCCAGTGATAGGATGAGGGGTAATGGGCACAAAATTGAACATAGGAAGTTCCATCTTAACATGAGGAGGAACTTCTTTACTTTGAGGGTAGTGGAGCACTGGAATTTTGGTATTTTGTATGTGTCTTGCTAGATAAATCTCGGCTTCACATAGCTTGTGTGCTCTCTTTACTTTGAGGGTGGCAGAGCACTGGAACAGGCTGCCCAGGGAGGTTGTGGAGTCTCCCACTCTGGGGACATTCAAAACCCGCCTGGACGCTGTCCTGTGCAACCTGTTGTAGGTGACCCTGCTCTGGCGGGGGGGTTGGACTAGATGATCTCCAGAAGTCCCTTCCAACCCTGACCATTCTGTGATTCTGTAAAATGTCAGTGTCTTCCACTTTTAATACATACTACTTGTGTATCAGTGAAATCCCATTTATGGGTTGCTTCCATTCTGATGGTTATGAATAATTAAAGCCTATAGGAATAAATTTGTGCACTGAAAGTTGTCACTCATTCAGAAAAAGTGAAAAGATTTTTTTTCATAGCCTCAGTGGCAGACACACTTACATGAAGGGTTGCATTAGAAGCTTGCATCAACATCCACAAGGTAGCTTTTTAGTCTTCTTCATGTTACTTTTTCAAAAAACCGACAGAGAAATGTCAAAATTCATGTCACATTGTTTTCTTTTTTATTAAGTTTTTTTTCTAGGACAGGGAGCACTGTGCAGTATGAAAAAAGTGCTTCGTTTTATGCCTTGAAAGGTCCCTCTTTTAATTCTGTATCTAACCACTTTTTCCCCCTCATAAATATTAATGTTATTCCTGATAGTGCACCTCTTGAGAAATGCTGTGGTGCAGCCAAGGTTCTTTGATACTGTGAAATCTTCTATGTGTATTTCTGAAATAGCCAAAAACCTTCCTATGGGATGTGGGTAGGGGGAGACTTTATCCAAAGTAAAGTTGATCACTCTAGTACTTAGGGTCCAATTGTGATAAAAGTTAAGGATCTATTTCTACAAATAGGAGCACCAAGTTCAGTTAAAAAAATGATTGGGTAGAAAATAAGAAATGTATGTATATGAATATATATATTATATGAAAGCATGTTAAAATTATTTATTACTTTTATGCTTCTTCCTGAATAAATTACGATGAAAGTGTTTCTTCAGAAATCCTTTAAGGTGCCAGTCAGAAGTAAGGCATTGATTGATCTCTGCCACATATTAGCAATGTATCTGGACCATAAAGAAATACACTTTGTTAAAAACAAACCGAAACCTACAAACGCACCCCCACCCTCCCCCCAAAACCCAACTATGACACTATTTTAAAAGTTCCTCTATTTTTAAAAGTAGAGAAAGTATTTAGTCATAATTCAGTTTTTGTTGTGTGTTATTAGACAACAATGTCAATGTGGTGTGGAGAGATGGTAGATGAGAATCAGGTGGATGGAGTGGAAAAATCTCTAATCTACTAAACCTAGGAAAAATATGAATGGGTGCTTATTCCAGAATTACACAGATTGGCTGTAATTTTGTTAGGACGGCTGTTTTGTTGTGGTTTTTTTTTTTTTTATATGCAAAAGTTCTCTCTATAAAAAATTGTAATGAAAAGAATGAAGAAAGTAAAAATAAAATGTGCTTTTGGTACCTTTCTGCTTTCAGGGATTCTTACCTCTTTTACTTTTTAGTTTTGTATTGTTCTGTCATTTCTGCTTTTATATTGAAAGATGGGGATCTTTCAATATGATTCTGAAATGTCAGGCATATTAAAAAAAAAAAGCTGAGTGTTCATTGTGGTCTAATTTTGTACACATGCATTCATTAATACTGAATACATAGAGGTTGCAGGTGTGTAATAAAAAAAAATATGACTTTGTCTTTAAAACAAAAAATAATGATATTTCTCTTTTATAAGTAGACACATTCCCATCCATATCAATTGACCTTCTTGTGAGTATTGAAATTGTATGTAATCATAAGAAAAAAAGGACCGAAAATTATGCTGTTCACACAGTGAATAAGAGGCACTACAACTGGAGACGGTCATCTACACAAAATATTTAATTTCAATGTGCAATTACAACATACAGAGGATAGTTGGCTGCAATGGGTCAGTGACTGTATAAAAATTGTAAAATTGTTATAACTGCTTGAGCGCTAAAATCAAATGGAGACCCAACTTGACAAGTTTTTCATACAGTTTAGAAAAGCTGTGTTTATATAGAAATAGCAGTAGACACTATGTATAGGCGAAAGTGATTGGGACCACTTATTTGTTAAATTTACATTGGGAGTACCAAGGAAGATTTGCATGACCACATGAAATAAATATTTGAAATAACAAGACCCATTGTAATCACTGCAGTGTTCACAACTCCAGGCGTTATTTGGTGATAGACATTCAGTTCCCTTTTAAGGGTAAAGCAGATGATGCACCTGATTTCTGAGAAGCTGCCTGGAGATCTAAATATTTTCTTAATGTACCAAGTTCATGATGGGAATAAAAGCATCTCTGTCCTGTGGTTAAATCTGTCCGTCATGAAGGCAATATTTTACAGATACTACAGGTAGTCAGTTAAGACAGATGAACTTTGTTGTATTATTATAGTCTTCATTGCTTCAGCTTATGGAACTTCTGTGCACTACCACTTCTTTTTATACACTGTTTCATTTATATGAACAAGCTTGTAATTATCTACTAGAAAGGTAATTTATTATGATAAAGAAATAATTACATACTTTCAAGCTGCATGCACTCAGTGGTGGTGAATATCATATTTCATTTTATTCGTCAGGTATTTGTCTTCACTTATTCAAAATTCATGCCTATTGTGTTATTTTATAATGATTAGTGACTCCAAATAGTAATAACATTTGCACTTGAATTATATACATGGAATTTATTTTGTTCTAACCTTCACATCATTTTACAGTTTGGGCTTCTCACTGGCAGACAGAGTTTAGCTATACTTCTCTATTATTGATAAACGTAATTTCATTTTTTCCAAATCTTAGTTGGTAGGGGTTTGTTTTTGGCAGGATTGAGAGTAAATTAGGTCTTGGTCTTATTTTAAACATGTCCCAAAACTGTGAGGTGCAGATTCAGTGTCTGCTTTCTTTAGTGGTTATTCATAAGGGTTTTTTTGTTTGTTTTAATCTCGAGTCTGGTTTTGTATTGAAATATTTATAATGTTGTTCTGTGATCTTCTCTATCAGTCCTGTGAATGCTGTGTTCTCTGAGTGGCAATACTGTATGTCTACTGGCTCTGGTGTTCTCTGATGATTTCTTCACTTCTTGACTTCCAAGTACTTGTGAGACTATGGGATGAAAACAAGCAAAAATGTCTCACCATCTAAACCCATTGTGTTACTTTCAGTATGCATTGCAGAAAATAGCAGTTATGAAACTCAAAGTCCCGTTTTAAGTGTTTTACAAGTTATCTTTTTCTAAGTGGATTGTTTTAGTGCTGTGTGCTCTGGACATTTTGCTAGGCCACTTCACAACTGAGTATAGGCATTTTGATAGTTAAGCTGAAATGTTGAACATAAAAAATAAATGGGTAGGCCACTCCTCTGCAATAAAGTGAAATTTTACTTTGCCTTTTTCCGTAATTTAAGGATCTATCATTATTTTGTGGGCTTCTCTGGTAATGGTGTGATCAGTGTTAAAAAAGTATTCTTAACGTACCTGTCCCTTGCTAATATCTTTTTTATTTAATAGAGCAATAACTTATTTTTTCTTGACTCAGTATTATGCCAAAGCTTATTCAAGCCTTTGCCTGGAGTTGAGAAAAATCAGCAAAATTCGTGCATATTTTAGAAAGTAATTACTTCTGGATGCAGGTTAGTTTATTTTGTTCTGCTTTGTTTGAAAAAAAAATATTTAGTGGAAGGTACTTTAATGCTGTCTTTTACAAAAAATGAGAATACTTTTTGCTGTTCAGCAAGATCTGTGAAGCATAATGAGGATGAAAAGTAAAACTGACTGAAGACAACACTTTACTTTGATCCATCAGCTTATATTTGTTTACTTTCATCTTCCAATTTAAGTGGTGTTGGTTTTGAACTCAGTGGTTTGACCGTCAACTGGGAAACTTCTAAGGGAATCCAAATGGATACATACTCCTACAAATTACCTATTATCGCTGCAGAATTTTTACTCTTTCTGTGTCCCTTGTGGCTGTGCCAAGCTTTAATGCAATACTCAATTACTGTCTAATAATCATTATCGGATGGTCCCTAGTCAAGCCCAAATATGCTTTTATGTGACACGTAGAAAGTTAACTTGCAGATTGAAACAAATATATGCTATTAAGCATTTTGCCTTTAAGTTGGACTTGAATTTGATCATTTCATTTATATAACAACCCCATTCATGAGGAGAAAAGATTTTTAAAGCCTTGTAGGGTGTTTGCATCCAATATGAAAGAACTGAAAGTAAATGTAGCTCTCTTCTAGAAATTTCTATTGCAAATAGCAGATATTCAATATGAAAACATTTTCATTTATATTTAGTAGTGTTTAGCAGCTTTCTGTGACAAAATTTTAGAGACTATGGGAATAAAATATCAGTTGCAAACTGTTCAGAAAGACCTATTTCATACGTTAAAAATTTTTAAAGTGTCCCTAAATGTGAATATAAACAAAAATGTCAAACATAACCAGGAGCAATAAAATGAAGTCTGGTTGGGCAGCTTAGCCTAAGTCCCGTTTCAGGTTAACATTGTGTAAATCCATACTAAATTTGACTTCTTTTCTGAGAACTAAATGAAAATTCTAGAGATCCATGTCTTTACTTCAGCAGTGCACTTGATACGATGCACCATAGGAAACAATTAGCGAAAAAAAAAGTGGAAAATGCATAATGTTATAAAATGGAAAGAAGTGACTAAAGAGGCAATATGTTATGTTTAAAGAAGAAATACTTGTCTGGAGAGAAGTTAATAGCATTATACCTTATTGAAGAGTTCATTAATGTTTTATTTAATGATTTTGTATCCAAAACAAGAAGTGTGAAAAAATGATGACACGAAATTTTGAGACATTTTGGCTAGATATGTGGCTTAAGATGTCATTTGAAAAATGAACCTGAGGCTTGAAACAATTGAAGTGTCATGAAATAGGGGGGGGGAAAGGCAAATCTTGCTTTTTGAAATTAGAAACAGTCACATTAATTGAAAGGGAGTTTTATCAGCAGATACTGGTGGAGAAAGACAATGCTTACCTGCCTGTCCAAGTAAGGTGTTACTGGCCCTATATTCAGGACAGTTGTAAAGTTGTAAAGATGATAATCACATTAATAGAAACTCTTCTTTTCCGATTGAGAGTTAAATTACCCAGCCTAGAAAACTGATGCTAAAGGGGCAAAATAATTGCTCTCCTTTCATATCTTGAGTGGAAGAGGGGAAATACAGTAAGCAAAAGGCCTGAATTGGACAATAATAAACTAAAGTTTAAAGTTTAAGGTCCTAAAGCAGCTTAAACAGGAGAAATAAAGGAAAGTAGCTCAACTAGTTTGAAAATGTAGGTTTGTAAACAATAGAGCAGGCCAGGCTTCATGACCAGAGAGATTCCTTTTCCTACTGTGCTGCTAAGTAAATCCTGTTCTTTGTGACCTGTAGTTTAATGAATCAGTGTGAATTTGGTTTTATCCTATTTCATTCATATACACAGTGTTTATGTTTATTAATAGATTTCTTCCAATATATTTAGGAAAAAAAAAAAGCTCTCGGTTAAGTATCACTGTAGCAGAAATGGACATCTCTTACAGATTTGAAGAATTTCTAGTTGTCATTATGGGTGCAGAATATCATTATACTGGCTCAAATTTGAAGACTTTGTCTACTGTAAATCTCTGAGGCAAGTTATGTGTGATTTGCAGTGGCATAGATCTACTGCATTGGGTTTACTATGTGTAGGGTATTTAACATGCAAATCTATAGAAACCGTAGGTATAACCCTGTATATAGTTTTATGAGTACTGGTGCATGTATAGAAATAAAACCAAAAGAACTCCAAAAGTTTAGAAGTTTTTCAGTGGCTCTGTGACCACTTTGTAATCTGAGTATTACACAGGTGGGTAGAGTTTGGTTGTAAGGAAGTAACTGTGAGTACTGGCTTTTTCCAAAGGTATCTAAAACACCAAAAATTCTCCAGCTGCTTCTGCTGACTTCTGTCTCATTTGAGTTGGTCACCCAAACTGTTCTTGTGAAAACAGATTTAATTCCTATATTCATGTTAAGGTATGTAGACACATTTAAGAAAAAGGTCTTGAGGCACAGTAGTAAGAATAGTATATGTAGCTAGGATGGTAGCTGTTGAACTTGCTTTCCTTTAATATTAAAAAAATTCTTTGAAAACTTTGGAATTAAATGTCATTGATATCAAGAGAAGATGGAAGGATTGTTGAAAGGAAAATATTGATAAGAAGTAGTTGGAGAAGAATAAGATGCTGTTGGAAGCAGGAGTGCTGTGGTTTAGGTCACTGACCTGAGAGCCCTTGGGATGTTTTAAGATTGTGAGAGTGTCCCTCTGTGAGAGAGTGGCTGTCACTGAAAACAGGAATACACTGTGTCTGATTCAGCATTGAAAACCTGAATCTTTTTTTATGAAACACAGAACTATTTAACTTTGCTTCTCTCTCAAACAAAATAATTTACATCCTAATGCAATGTCATATGTCAGTATATACTTAATGCCAAAAAAAATCAAACCATAAAAAGTAATTCATTTTGCTTTAAAAGATCTCCCCTGAACAGAATAGACCTGTCCATACAGTTTGGTTTCAAGCTTTGTATGCATGAAGAAAGTCACCATTACATCAAAGCAGAGATCATATTTGTGTAATTTGAGGGTTCTTTGGGTGTTCAGGGGTTTGTTTATGTTGGGGTTTTTTGGGTCAAACAAATCAACTGCTTAGGTTGCAGCATAAGCAAAGTCTGGTGTTTATTCTTATAACAAGACCTTTAGGCTAATGAGCTGCTCTTTGGTTCATAATTAGTGTGACTATTGGTCTCTGATAAATAACCCAGGGACATAGAAAGCTTATATCCATTTGTGGAAGTTTTCAGCTCGCTGGCAATTACTGCTTTGTTCTGTTACTGGAACTTTATTTTTCATCTATGAAATTCGAATGCAAATAGTAATAGATTGTTATTTAGAGGGAACTATGCTGATTCATTCTGTTTTTCATTTTGGTCATGTATTGGTTTTACATGGCAAAGCACTAGTGGGGTGGGCTGCCATGGGGTGGGCCCCTGTGTGTGAGGGCCGGGGCTGCCCCGTGCCGGACACAGCCGGTTCCCGCCGGGTCCAACGGCCCCACCGCCG
>NW_009647939.1:992303-1009654 GCF_000708025.1 Charadrius vociferus | reverse complement strand
CCCCCGCCAGGGACAGACCCCGGCGAGGCGGGTGGACATGTCCTGCAGCCCCGGGAAGAGCCCGGGCTGGAACACGAATGTCGTGGTTTGGGCCGGACTGGCCACTGAGGTGAAATGACCGATGTTCTCATCCACCTCTCTCTCCAAGGAGAGGGGGAAGAGAGACAAAGAGACTTATGAGTACAGAAGGAACTAAACCACTTTAATGAAATATTAATAATGAAATAATAAAAAGGAAACAATAAAATATATACAAAACCGTATCAAGCTCCCAGGATGACAGTCACATCACTGGCTGGCACTGGGAAAGCCCCCGACTGGACTCGGTGATGGACGGGAACTGGATTCCAGATCTGGATTCAGGAATGCACAGATTGGGATCAAAGGCAGATGAACAGACAGAGTCCTCCTCAGACATCGGCCACTGAAGAAAGAGAGCTGACTCTTTGATCCCTCAGCTTTTATACTGAGCATGAGGCAGATGGGATGGAATACCCTGTTGGTCAGTTTTGGGTCACCTCTTCTGTCCGCTCCTCCCCGCAGGTGGGACCCCTCTACTCTTTTCCACTTCCAATCCTCCAGCAGGGCAAATAACAAAGTTGCTTGGCCTTGGGTGTTACAGCAATAAGTATAAGCAAGAGCCTCTCTGCATACCATGCGGGGGCATCAACTATAAACATGGGTCTTATCACTGTGAAAGCAAACATTGTCTGCACAATATGCTGTTAATTTCAGTAGTTCGAAGACGACTAGCTGAAAGTAAAAGTCCTGAACTTAAAATTTGTTCTGTTTTACCTCAAGCCTGAACAACAAGAAAGGAGGTAGGAGCAGCAGAGAGGAGCTTTTATGGACTGCCCGCAGACCCCCACTTACCATCCCCCTGTAGTCCTCGGGGAGAGGCAGTAAAGGATTCAGGAGTGAAGTTAAGCCTGGGGAAAAGAAGGGGAGATTTGGAAGATGTAATCGATTTTTGTCTTTGTTTCTCACCATCCTACTGGAGTTTTAATGGCAATAAGTTAAAATTACCTTTCCTCAAGTCTAGTCTGTTTCACCCATCACAGTAATTGGTAAGGGATATCCCTGTCATTCTCTTGACCCACAATTTTTTTTTCATCTTATTTTCTCCCCCCCATCCTCTTGAGGAGGAGGAGGTGTGAGAGAGCAGCTGGGTGATCATCTAGCAGCCAGCCAAGGTCAACCCATCACAGGTCATCAGGACAGAAAAAATATCTGAAGGAATTTTCCAGCTTTAGCAATACTTTGAAATATAATTAAACTCAGTAATATATATATTGCATACATCTTAAGTATTCAGGAGAAACAGAAATGTTAGGCATTGTGGTATCTTTAATGACCATCAAGGTCAGAGCTTGGTTTCCTTTGTTTATTAAAAATCTGAAGGACGAACAAGGAATTTCTTCCCACTCACTGTTACTGTTTTTTTTTCTGAAAGCTTAGCCACTTAAATCCTTGTCAGTACTAATGATGACAGAGTAGATTAACTCTTCCAGTCTTATGGTGCAGCTGCCTGGGAGTAGCACGTGAGGTCAGAATCTGCTTTTTCTAAAGGAAGTATAGTGAATAACCCATCAAGAGCCACTGGAAAATCCGCTGAGTGACGCAGCACTCCTCCTATGAACAGCTGCCATGTTGTGGCCTCTGCAGGCTTCCCTAATTAATCATAATGAGCTATGGAGCACTTTGCTTGAGAAAGAAAGTACATGGGAACCTACTATTAGAAATGTGTTTTATACATAAGAAAGGACCATTCACACGAAGCACCAAGCAACAAAATACAGCCTGAAATATGGCTAAACTAATACTTCTTGAGTAGAAATTAATTCAAAGTAACTTTCACGGAGGGCAGAAGCTAATCCTGAAGGTGATGATTTTATCACTGGTGACAAATAAGAATAGAGATACTATATTCTCTGCTGTAAGCAAGCAGAAGGAATACAGTAATAATAATGACTTGCTTTGTGGTTTTATTCCTATTTGTTGAAAAGACTTTAGTTGAAGGCTGAAAGGGATTCTTAAACAAGATGTCTACATTGATTGAGATGTATCATAACCTACCATTACTTTAAATGCTACTTAATGGCTATTTAACATGCAAATTATATATATTTTTTAATTTCTATTGATTTAAATGTTTGAATTTGAATAATATAAGGATATTTACTGGTACCAAGTAATCTGGTCTCATTACCGAACATTAATTTTCTTAATGTGACAAATATTATATCCTACTGTATTTAAAAAGAGTCACTTTGCATACAAAGAAAGTCCTGTAACAGACATGCCCTGTACACACGCTATGTACTAATGTTGTATACAATGGTATCAGTACCAATATAATGTAATAAAGCTGTCTTTGAAACATCTTTCACATTAAAATGAATGTAAACATTTTTAAAAAAAGGGACACCTTTTTCCTTTTGTGTTCATGTTTCTTCAGATTGTTCCAAGCAGCATAAAATAATCTCTTACCATAATTTCAGCCCTGCAAGAGTTACATTTCACTTAGCTGTCAGTTCTTGTTGAGGAGCAAGGATATTCTGAAAGAAGCTGTTACAATGCCAGCTCACACAGAAGAATACAATCAATAACAAGAAAATCTGGACATAAATGAAAAGGAGCATAGTGAGGTAAGAATATCTGGCCTGTTGGCCTTTGGAAAGGAAGAAATCATTTGTAGTGGACGAGACTGACAGCAGAGTGTGAGTATCACATATAGCTGGGAAATTATACAGAACTCTAAATACCAGCAACAGGACTGGCGAGTTGGGAAGAAGGAAAAATGGGAACTCGTTAACTAGATTTCTTTTTAATGAGAACATCAGACTTTATATATGAGAAGATGGAAAGATTGAAGTGCTGGGTGGCTTTTTTTTTTTGTTTTCTTCTATTAGTGAATCGAGGAATGCATTCTGACATTTTCCTTTCATCCCAGCCCTAAGATCTACTGAAAAAGTACTTTTCTCTGTGGTACCTGAGATGGTCGTTAAATCTTTCAGTTCTATTTGGTATCCTTTCTTTTTGAAGATAGTCCTTATTTAATTCATCCATTACACAAATAAGGGAAAGTTGTATTGATTAATCAAATCTTTGAAGAGTGACAGTGAGCACTGTAATTGTTGATTGAGACAGGTTTTCTGCATATAATTATGTATGAAGTAACTTATTTTTAATCAAACGTGCAATTCACAAAGTACGAAGGAAAAAAAAAAAGTTCTCATTTAGCATTTCCAAACCCAAACAATTTTTACATCTGAAATAAAATTGTGGCAGTGGCTTCATGTTTTACTCTGTCTCCTAAAATGCATTTTTTCCTCTGAGTGCCTCATTTTGTGCTTTTTACCTTGGAAGGACGTGGTATGCCAAGGAAACAACTTCTAGAGGATTAATACATATGTAACCAACAAATACTTTTCTATATAAAGACACCAAGCTCAGTGAGTAGTGTGTGTGTGAGAGGAATGTTAAATGTGGGTAGCAAGTCAGTTCTTCCTACCAGACCCTGGAAGTTTCGAGGTGAAGGTCTTATCAGAGTTCTTTGCAAATTTTCTTTCAGCTCAGCAGCATATCAATGAAGAAAGATGCTAGCCTGTATCGCTATTATGTGATCTGAATGTTTTCCAGGTACTGAGGAGTATGTAGAAGGAGAGGGTTAAAGCGAAGCACTAGAACTGGGAAAAGAAGCGAGCTTCCTTTGAGCTTAATACAGTGACTTTGAGCTTAATACAGTGAAAGTATCAAAGAATGAATGAGGTGAAGGACTCCTTCCAAAATTGGTGGAGATTGATGCGTACCCTAAACTAGGCATATTGCTTGTGAACTGAAAAAGCTAGCTCACGATGCAAAGAACTAGAAATAATGGAGGAGGGTACTATAAGTTTTTACCTGTCCTGAAGGACTTTTGAATAAATGAATCTGAGCTACTTTTCTGTTTCCCAAGAATCACTTGCTGATGTTTAGATCACCTTGTGTCCTAGACCTCAAATAGTGCTTACAAAGTAGCTTTAAAAGCGAAGATTCCTTTGTGTCATCAGAAACTTCAAGGAGAAGTGTTTTCAACCCTTAAATGAAATGAAAAATTCATTTGAAGTGTGTTTTTCAGTATATTTATTCCATCCAGAAGAACAGTAATTAGGATTCCTTTTTATGATCAGGCTTTTTACTTTATACTGTATGTTTTGCACAGCTAAGTATTTGTGTGATAGAATACAGACACATAATATGCTTTATATTATTCTACCACATAAAAGGCGTTCAGCACTGTGATCTTAAACTAAAAGTGAGTCCAAAACTTACTTAACTTTAGTCGGTTAAGTTGCGTTCCAAGGTGAACCATTCCTCCCTCATCTTCCTTTCCATCTGTCTTTCCTCTCTTCTTTCTCTCTTCTCTCTTTCCTCTCTTCTAATCTCTACTTTCATCCCCTAAAATAAACAATAAGAAACTTTGCTTTTTTTTTTTTTTTATTAAATTGGTGGAAAAAAGACTTTGCATGGATACATTGAGGAAACAATAGCTTCTGTAAGGCTTTTTCTGAGCTTTGTCTAGAGAAGTCTGCATTGTGGAATCTGAGATGGAACTAGGCAATAAGAATAATTCTGGTGTATGTTTTAAGATAAAAAATGATGAAAACTGTAATTGTTTCTAAGAAATGTGAAAATACAGAAAATTAGGTATCTTCTGCAGACACTATAAAACCATATGATAGTGTGATCCACAGTCACTGAAACAGATTATTTGATTAAGATGGCAAAACAAGTAGTTTTGTTTTCTGACATTCACCTGTGAAAAAAATACCTTATGGTGATGGTGGATGTGGGAGGAACTGCTTTGTGTATTACCAACAGCATGTTGGTTCCTATTTTAGTTGCAAAAACTATGATACATTTGGCTGAAAAAGAGTGTACTTTTCTTTCACATCACTGATGCTTCCAACGAAAGTATAAAAATATTAGAGACTATTTTATGTTGGAATACAGCTGAAAAATTTCAAGACAGCAGTAAAAGCATGGAGAAAATATGAAAAAGATTTATAATTAAAATATAAAACTGATATGTTTAACTTTGTGAGAAATTACTCCCTATGTAAATTACTGGAGAATTATAATGAATATTTGCTTGCAGTTAATTGCTTAATTTCTGTACTGCGCAATACAGTAAAGTACAATAGACATAACTCATCATTTGATCTTGAAGGTTGTGTAACTGAAGTTTTCAATCATTTTTCCCCACCTGCCAAAACAGTTTCAGAATTGCAGGAGATATTTCATTTTCTCAGCATTGAATGCCAGGAAATAATGAGGCATGCCCCCACAAGATGATTTATACTTTGCAGTTGAAAAGATCTTAAAATATATTCCACATATTATAAGTTATATTTGTTCATTAAAAGGTACTTGCCTGGAGACTGTTTTGGCAATGGAGTAATTGTCTTCTCAATTTTTTAATACTGTCTTTTAAAATTAGGAAAATTTTACCTTTGCAATTATTACTGAAATATTAAATATTGTGAATTTCAGTAGAGGTTGTAGCCATGTTTCAGAAGTTACCAAAAAAACCCCACGAAACAACCGTCCTTTTTACACTTTATAGATAAGGTTCTTTCCGATAAATTTATTACATTTCAAGTGAATGAAAATATTTCTTTATGCGACATGTAAAATAGACTGTGGGGGTCACTGTCACAGGTAATAACGCCTAGTAAATTTCTAAGTAGAGGTTATTTATATGAGAACATGTACATGAGTTAAAACAAAAAAGCTCTGCCGGTCTTTGTGTAGAGAGTGATAAAGTCGTGCATTTGGAAGAGATTTCGGCTGTAGAACTACGTGTGGCTTTTGGATGCATTATGGGCTCCTCCCAACCATTACCTTCTGAAACCATCCTGTATTATTTATTTTCACTGTACTATGTGTATTATTGATCTTTCCTATATGACTTGTCTCAGTTCCCAGCTTTTATAGAAATTATGGCATTGAGCATTAGAATCGGTACCGAGTGAACTAGGTAGTATCTTGTATGAAATGGGTTTTTGCTCTGTTGGTTTATTAATAGATTGAAGTTCTTCCAAAAAGAATAAAAAATGCCCCCTAAAACAGACCATGCACATCTGACGGTAGTTATTCCTTACCATGGTCTTACACAGATGCAAAAGATGTTAATAGTTTTAAGGGAATTAACTGGTTTTTGCTCTGTAACTGACAAGTTGATGCATATTTCAACAGAATTTGTTTAAAGGTGGAAAATCATAGGACAAATATTGGAAGATTTATTTTCCATTCTAAGAATACCACATTGAATTATCAGCCTTTGTTCTTTTGTAGATTGTCAGATACCTACATTCAAAAAGATCCAGCATTTACATTGTGACATGAGGTTGTAAATTACCATAATGGATGACCTTGCAATCATTAAATTGAAATTTAGTGGATTTGAGATTTACACTTCATTAAAAGCACAACACATAAATTTACCAAGTATGTCTCAGTAATGAATCAGTTTTGGAAAGATTTGTTCCCTCCCCATCATTAATTTATCTAACTTAAAGATGCAAAGGGCATCTGACTAGTTAGTTTTGTTTAATGGTAGAGGTTGCACTGAAAAGGAGATAAAGTGTAATAGATACCATTTTACACTCTCCAACTTTTGAGGCGCCCCTCTTTCTTTGTGTCCCTGGTGACCAGAATTGAGGTTGAAGTTTAAGTGTTTCCTGCTTTGAAAACAACACACCATAACACACTGAATAAATGCAGACTGTACACCTTCTTCTGCGTTAATGGCAGCAAGACAGATGAGCACCTGACCCAGGGGACAGCAAGACCTGTGGTTCCCTGTGCATCCCTACATTGCATTTGCATCACCTCCTGAGACATGTACGGAGCTGGAGCATAAGTGTACAGTTGAGAAATGCACCCTTTATGGGACTGCCGTCAGTCCACAACTGGCCTCGTTGATGCACTGGGGTGGCCTGTCTGCGCCGTGCCCCGGCACAGTGGGCTCGGGGGCTGCAGGTGGTTCAGCCAGCACTGTCCAACGCGCCGGGTCGTGGGACGGGAGGGTGCAGCAGTGCCAGGATGTAAAGGGTTAGGACTGTCTGGTTGAAATGAGTGCAGAAGGCTTGGCTGTCGTTCCCTTTATAGCAGGAAACCGAATTCTCAGCTTTCTTTGAAGAGCCGTAGAATGGAGAGTTCGAGAGATACTATCAGTTTATGGATTAAAATGCGTTATGTTTCCATACCTATTAATATTTCAGTTGAAAGAATGTGAAGAATCTTATTTTTTTCCAGTTTCAGTGTTGTGTTTGACATCACTTCGTGTATAGCCTCATCTTTTTGTCTCTTGTCCTTCTCTTTCATTAAGTAATACAGTGGTAGACAAGTAAGAAATTACTTTAAAAAAATGGAAGAAAAGTAGCCTTTGGGGGTTTATCTTTGATGTTCGACACATACCTGACTGTCTTCCAGTGGAGCTGCTCTGTCAACAGCCCAGTTTCCACTGCTGTGTGATTTGTCTTCTCCCCCAAAGTGCTAGATACGCTGGCCTTATGGTGTCTTTTGATGAACTTGTCCATTTGCTGTTCACTGGCCCTGCCCTGCCCAACTGTCTGCAGTTGGACTTGGTTTTGCTTGCTGCTTCAGTTAGCTGCCCCCACTTCACAAAAGGTTACTTTGTCTCTGTGGACCATGAACTGCTTGCACAAGGCCTGCGTGCATGCCGTTTGCCCATGGAAGAGCATTCATAAGTAGGATTTTTGGTTAAATAAACAGGGAAGCCCCTACTTCTAGCTGTACTTGCATTTCTTTTGCGTAAGGGGCTGGCTGGATGCTTAAGTGTCCTGTCTGTGTTCAGGAAATCCACTTAACCTCCCATATGTAGCTTGAGAGAGAAGGTATAGCATTTTTGCATTTCTTTGAGTAAAATTTTGAAGTGGATATTTGTTTTTAATTCTCTGCAAGAATGATTGCATTTGTGTGAGCAAACTTTGAGTATATGACTGGCTTTGGTGACAAAAATATCCATGTAACGTTAGAGGCTGTCCTTGGAAATGTTACTTTTACTACTTTATCATATATTTCTGAGTGTGCTATATTCTGAATTAATTTTCCAAGTGCAAGTTGAATAATGCATGTGCTTCACAATATAGCAATGCAGTATTATTCCAATATCTTCTTTGCAAAACTGCATTTTATTAAATTTAACCAAAAAATGTAAAGTATCTATTCATCTATGCTTTTGTTCAAAAAAAGTAACACCAATAGAGTTTCCTTCATTAGACTTCAAAGGATTTTATTCAGAGCCTCAAATAATTATAATTTAAAAGGTAGAAACAAGCTTTTAAAACCATTTTGATATATTAGTATTTAAATAAAACTATGAAAATATTTTGCTGGCCATTCTTATTGTATAGAAATAAAGAGAGCGCTCTGTTCACAGTGAACATGTCAAGCCTGGATAAAGTCATTGTGAAGCTTTTGATAGACAGCAAGAGCAATTTCTTTTTTTTAATTAGAGGGTTGGAATTGGTGTCATAATTGTATATTGTTCTGACTGATTATTGACATTTTTGCTGCTCCTGAAAATATAATAATAGGCTTGAAAGGAAGACTTCTCAAGTGATTGAGAAGAGGACCAGAGGAATACCACCTTCAAATAAGAAGTACTGAAACATAAATTTAGTTGATTTCAGCTTCAGCTAAAATTGGGAGCTAACTCTAGTCTGTGAAGAATTCATGATCAAACTGAATTCAGGGACAGAATTCTAATTTACTTAATCTGTGCCCAGATTTCTTTTTCTTTCCTATATATCAGTTGAAAGAAAATGTAATATAGTCATCTTTATCCTTTTGTTCCTAAACACATAGCAGTTTGAGAGAGCTAATAAGAATCATTAGCAGGTATATTAACAGCTTTTAATCACCAAGAAGTTGTATTTTTTAGTCCATTGTTCCTGTCAGGTTTAAGTACATATATAATGATATATTCTTAAGGAGAAATGAATGCTTGGGAGAAGCAAGAGCAGGGCTGTGTCCACAAGGGAGGACAAACTGGGCACCAAGGGTGCCCACAAGCACCAGCAGGGCCATTGTGGACAGGTTACAGTCCTGCAGCGCTCAAGCAGGGCTGGACCGGGGATGGTGAGAGGACCTGTCTACAGTCCCAGGCAGGTGAGGTGATGAGCCATGGCCAGGATCTCGTCAGGACCAGCAGGAAGCAAGGCCAGCAGCAGGGCTGGAGACAAAGCTGTCCTCAGTGGAGGTCCAGGATCTTCACAGGAAATCCAATTGGTGAGCCAGAACCGCAGGAGACAGGACCAGGATCAGGCACTCCCGCAGTGTCGCTGGGGCAGGGTCTGACAGCTCTGGGGGCTAAAATGGGGTCCTGGGCTGTGGGCAGGGTGAGGGGAGGCTCAGAAGAATGGGCAGGGACAGTCAGGGCTGGCAGTGCCCTCAGGGCCATGGCACTAAGCATAAATTTCTCTGCCAGTTCCATTATTGCATGTGGGACTATGTGGAGTAGTTTTATAAAGGTGTATTAAGTACTTTTCTTTCACCAAAAAAAAAAATACTGGTAATATATGTCCACTGAATCATTTATATGACAAACTATTGCAGAAACAGAATAGTTTAATTAAGGTTTCGTATTGCATACACTGTTTAACGTGGGGGGGGGTGGGGTGGTGTTGATAAAATATTTCTGTTGTCTTTTGCAACAGGAAATATATAGTCTCAAAATCAATCAGATGCTTTCCCAGAGTCACTAACACTTAGAAATGGCATTTTATGAGAGTAATAGCTGTGACAACAAGTTTTTCTAGATTAGTATTTCTGTTTCAGCTCAATGCAATGTTAAGGTCAGTAATTTGAAACTTGGTTGATTGAGGGTTTTTTGTTTTTCAGATGGATGCTTGAATATTTGGAATTAACACTTGTATTTTAATACAAGAAGTCTTGCTTATATTTTGTCTTTAAAAAAAGCCACAACCTTTTGTTGTTTTAGATTATGCCTAGCTTTTTTCTTTATCCTCCTTTCCCCCTGCATTCAGCAGGCAAATGGGGGGAGCGGAGGGGAGGCAGATAAAATAAGTAGATGAAAAAGCTATTTAGAAGTGTGAAAAAGGAGAGAGGCAAAACTTGGTTTTGCTGGAAAGATCTGTATGTTGTAGATGGAAAGTCCCCACATACTAAAACGTTCAGTAATCGAGGCAGGAATCTCAAAGACATAGTTTCAAGTTTTCTACTCTGAATCAGAGAGAACGAGGATTTAAACCTGTTTTTTTCAGCATTTCATCAATTTCATTTTTCATATTCTTGTTTTCGTATTTGTGTGCCCTTTCCATCAAATTGTTCTTGTTTCTGGATTTTTCATTTTATATAGCATTTATAATAATTATACTGAGGAATAATGAGGAAAAAGTAGTGACTTAGTGTTCCACTGATTAAGAACTTCCTGTAGGTAGGGAAATGCCCATTCAAATTGGCATACCAAAATGGGCAGACAGCTGTTTGAAATCCGAGTCTCTTGCAGGACAATTTACTGTCTCAACCCCTGTTAGTTTCCAGAGTTGTTTCATTTTTCTGCTTACTACAAATACAAAGTTCAGAATTTCAATTTTTTTTTCTTTGTTTTGTGTTTTCTTCTACTTTTTGAAACAAAATTATTGGATTTTGGAGCTGCTTCAGGAGATGGCCAATGGGTTTCTTCTTAGTCCTGAGATGAACTCGTTGTTTCCTGTTGTCGTGAACTGCTTTATGTTGCAACATACTGTACTTTAAACAAAACAGAACAAAACAAAATGTAATGGGCCCACTTCAAGTTGTCTTCCTGTTCTAGCAAAACTGCTGTTTCTGCATAGAAATTTTTCTGTTGTGTAATGGAAATATGTCTAAAATTATAATCTGAGTAACTAGGAAACCTTCCTCCTCAGTATTTTTACCTTCTCATACTTTTCTTTAAAAGCAATTCTTCCCTGATCTGGTCAGTATACCTGACAAAGCCTAAGAAATCAAAACCATTTTAGGAGCAATCACTGCTTACCTGTGCTGCTGCTGTTCATTAGATAGTTTGCTATACTTACCCAGCTATACATTTATAACTACTGAATTCTTTTATTTATCCCCAGATAACAACAGCTGAAAAGAATATCAAATTGGCTACTTTACTAATCATGACAGCAATTTGTGAATAGTGCCACAGTGAATGAAAAGTCATTGATCATAAACTGCTCATCTTGAGTTGTTAAATATTTCCAATTTTTTTCGTGATAACACTTTCAGTAATGAGGACAGTGAATACTTTCCAATGGAGCTAATCTGTTAAAGGGGCAATAGGTTCTGTTTTTCTTAAGCTCTCTAGGAAAATTTGTAATCTGGAAGCCTTATTTTGCAGCTTTTCTTTTGGGGAAAATATTGAAGTTCTTTTTACCTTCATCATCAGTAAGTTACATCATTGTCCCTCTCCTCCAGTGCAGCAAGAAAACAAAAATACGAGGTGTGTGAAAACCAGCTTTCAGCACGGCAGCCAATGAAAAGAAAATGTCTTATGCTACCAGAGGCAGGTGTTTGGATTGCTTGGTTCTTCATTGTGAGGAGTTTGGGGGGGGTTTGCTTGGTTTTTGTTTTCTTTTTTTTTTTAAAAGAAAAGTACTTTCTCTTAAGAATGAACCAATTGAATGAATATAGCACCTGCTGGCAAGGTGACAATGGGTAGTAGCTCTACAGGCAGAGCACAGTGAAGTAGATAAGCTGAAATAAGGCTTTGTGTGGAAATGCTTTTGTTTGCTTGGAATTCTGTGCATGTCTGGTTTTGTTTCAGTTTCTAGAAGGCTTATTTTATATAACAGAACTTCTGCCTGAGGAATCAAAGATCATACAGTAATGAAACTTATAGATCATTTGTGATAGGAAGAAAAATCACCGAGTTCAGAGTCTCAAATTGCCTTGTTTTCCAAGCTGTGGGTGGAAAACAATAGGCATTTCTAACCTTTCTTTATCAGCAAAATGAAGAGATGAAAATCAGCTTCTGACAACATTGAGGAAAGCCAATTTACTATTTTGGCTTTCCAATTCCTGTAGGGTATTTCATCTTGCAGTTGCTGCAAAACCCCAGCATTTCTGGAAAATTAAAAATAGTTTAGTAGTTGTTGGTTTTAAGCTACTTAAGTTTTTTTTTTTATTATTATTTTAATTTTTGCTTTCTGGAATGCCTGATCAGACTGGAGTTAAAAAACCTAAATTGCCTCCCAGCTATCAACCATTTCATGCCATCAGTGTATTGCTATCCTTCCTCAACTGTTACTTGCTTTTTTAATTTGTGTGGTTCAAGGCAGCTTTAAAGTGCTCTTTTCTTACCTGTTCACTCAGACCAGCAATATGTTTCATCTCTAAATGAAATTTACCATCAGAACAGAGACTCAGGAGGGATCCTTGGCCAGTTAAACTCATCATCGCCAACATATGTAACTAGCTGAGCACACAGAAAGGGGTCTCTGCACTGAGTGGAACAAGTTAGTAGCATGGAGGGTTGTGATAAGGAATGGCTATTGCAAGGGAATTAAGATTCATCTGTCAGTTGCTCCAGTGCAGCCTCCAGCAAAGGGTGGGCTCCTGCTGTGTGAAAAGAGGACAAATTGCGTATGATGTCGGTGACTGAGTGATCGGTTTGTGTGAGGGGCACCAGGGGACAGGCTGGCTGGGGGGACAACATCACTCAAAAATGTAGAGCTGTAAGAAGGTAGCTGCTTGTATAACTAATTTGTTTCCTGTTCATAGTAAAAGAACTTGAAGCCAATGAAGGCTCTCCAGAAGAGCCGTAGTAGTATGTAGGATTATGTCTAGAAAGGGAAGTATTGTGGAATTCAGGGCTTCATGAAATTAATGCTATCCTATTTAAAAATGTCAGTGTTCTCTTGAGTCTGTGTTGACATAGTTTGTTACCTATTTAGGTTCTCAAGCCCACACACGTACACGTCCAAAGCATCACAGATCCCTGAGTTTCTGAAAAAATCCATGTGTAATCCAGGTTGAAAATACTCTTACTTTCCATAGTGAATTTGGATTTGGAATAAAAACTTGTATATTCTCTGGAAGTTAATGAGAAATCCCTGGAGTGTTCATAGCTCCTGTCAAGAAAGATATTTATGTATTTACTGGATTTCATCTGCTGGCTTTTTGCTAAGATCTTCT
Source organism: Charadrius vociferus (assembly GCF_000708025.1). Classification (NCBI taxonomy): domain Eukaryota; kingdom Metazoa; phylum Chordata; class Aves; order Charadriiformes; family Charadriidae; genus Charadrius; species Charadrius vociferus. The sequence goes on along the minus strand of NW_009647939.1, from coordinate 996,457 downwards.
ATGTTTCCTACACCATCAAAAGTAACAGAAGAAAAGGGGGGAGGGTGGAACAAAAGCCAACATTTTTGACATAAATGTTGCTTTTTATCCATGCTTTGTAAAAGGATTTACCGTATTCAGGAACCACTGAAACAGCAACATTGGAGACTGTTCTTTCAGGAGAAGAACTTTCCGTTCTGTTGTACAATTTTCCTTTTTTTTTTTTTTTGATGAGTAAAATATAAGGGACAGCAGAGGAGTTTTTTTGGTTGGTTGTTTTTCATTGTTTTCCCCCTCACCCCAGTCGTTTATTTGAAGTCCTAACCTTGGTAATTATAGAAGGACTTTAAGCACAGCTTCTGGAATTGTTCACGAATTAGAGATACATAATGTTAAGAGTTGATGGGGACTATACGTGGCAATGTGCCAACAGGCTTATAATAAAATGGCACTTTGATGGGGTTTGAATTCCTGACAGACTTCCAACTCTTGTGCATGACCTTTGCCTAGCAAAAAGCTCTATCTTAGTCAGAACTAATTAATTGCATTTGATCACGTTGTCTCCTGGCCCTTTCTCATGATAAAATCCTGGCTCTCCAGAGATACCTCCTTCAGTTTGAACCACAGAGGTTTAGTCCTTTGTGGCAGTGACTGACTTATTCTTTGTGATGATTTCCAAAGCAAATGCTATTGTGATCGCAAACACGGCATTTTGAAAGACATTTCCTAAAGAACCTTGTGGAAGCAAATCTTACTTATGTTCCTCATATGATTCAGGCAGCACTTCGTGTTGTTCCATTCTTGAGGAAACAAGAAGGATGTGTTATGGAGATACAGAATTTTTTTGTAGACCTTCCATTAAATTTGTAAGTTAGCACACTGCTAACAGGGAGTTGATGCTGACTAGCGATGAGATGGCAACAACTTTTATTCTGTCTTTGTAAACAGGCTTATACGACTATATTAGATTTCTTCTTCAATTTTCCTGAATCATAAGTGCTGTTAAATAACTTTTCTCTTAGAAAAATGTTCTTTCTCCAACAGGATGGTTAGCCTTGCCAATTCTGTGAGTTTTTACTCCCTACAAGTAGGCTGGTGGCAATATTCTGTACATGTTGCATGTTGTTTCGTAGCAGTAATCAAGCTTTGGTGTTTCCATATTGAAATAGGAGACTTTTAGATATTGAAGCTCAACGTTTGTGTATAGCACTTCACATTATTGAGCAGGGAGTTTTTATAACTGCTAATTAAACTTTTGTCATGAAAAAAGATGACAGTAATTTAGCCAATATTTTACTTTATCTACTCTATCAGTAACATGACATGGTAATTGTAGTGTATCTGAAGCAAAAGTCAAATTAATTAAATAGCACTGTGAAAATGATTCATCTGAGCAAACAATATGTTCATGGTGCTAGTACATTGTTCTCTGTGTTTCAGACTGTTAATTACATTAATTACCAAAGATCAGTTTGCAGTTGAAATCCTAATTGTCAAATCTAATTCGATTTTAACTGTTGACAGCTCTGACAGTACAGTCTGATAACTGCAAATATAATATTGGTACTTTCTGTCTATAATGGGACGTTTTAGCAGCATCATTGAATGTCTATTGTAAAATATATAGATTGAGTATTTCAGCAATAATATTAACTGTTCTGTATTGCTTGAAAAATCTGAGGATTTCTTCTGGAAACTTTGGTTGCTCTAATAATGAGGACAATGACTGATCACAGAACATCTGAGGTTGACAGTTTTTATGGACTAGTAATCCTGTTTTTATAAAGCTGGATTATGACTAACTTTTCAATGTTGTTGAAAAGCATTGAAAAGTTGTTTTTTTTTTTTTCAGAAAAAACCCATATCCCTTAACTGACTCATAGTCTGATCCCCCGTGAATGTGTCCCTCTCTGCAAAGTTAAAGTACAGTTTTGGCATGTTTATCTTGTGTGATAGGCTTGCCTCAGAGAGCTCTGAAACACTGGAGACATGCAAATTTACTAACCTGGGGAAGACGTAAACTCGTTTACATACATGTGAGTGTCCCCATGCTGGACTCCCATTTGTGGGGTTAAAATGATGTGGGACTGTCTCTCTTCCTTTGGCATGTAAATACCCTTTGAAACTCAAAATAAAATGTATTCCTGAAACGGCAGATTTTATCACTATAGACTGATTGAATAGAACAAAGATTTTGCTGAATAACATCTGTAAGAAAGCCATATGATGTAAACACAGGAAAAGGATTACATCGTAAGACCTGCCAGCCATTGTCAAGGTGATACTATGTATAGGCAACTACTGCATCTCTAGCAGTGACAAGTAGCTAATGATTATAGAAGAATACAAGAGGGATCTTCCTCATACATTGTCACAACTTCTATACTCCATACATTGCTGGATTTCTATGAAAAAAGTCTGTCATATTAATAGTCACTGACAGTGTTGTCCTTGTGAATTTGAACCATTTATACTTTCGGCATCCGAAACATCACGTGGCAATGAAACATATATTAGCAATCTAGGACAGATATATTTTTTTTTTTTTTTTAATGGAAAGCCACTTGGATGAGTAAGTGGTTCAAATAAAGATAAAAGATTAATTTTACCACAGTACATTTTCGGGGTTTTCCCAGTCAAGACAAGATCTTTTTTAATTAATACTCAACTTCAAATAACATTTTAAATGTATTGAAAAGATTCCATCAAATACAGAGAGATAACTGCTGTCATAGAATGATAGTTGATACGTAACAAAATGAAAATATTTTGCCCACCTCTCATCGGGTTCTTTGGCTTTCTGTCAATCTAGGATGAAAACCATCTTGGTGCAGGTTCAAAAGAAAGCTTAAGCTCAGTGAAGTGTAAGTATGAGTTGTGATTTCATGTAATATGTACTGGCAGTATGTATTGGATTGGAATTCTTGTTGATCATGAGTCACCATGTAGGAAAAAGGAGCTTCTTCCAAACACAGCAGCACAACTGAGCTGTCCTTCACCTTCCATTTTATTAAAACATCATACATGTCCCATTGAATGGCTGGAATGCCAATTCTGCAGATGCTATTTTCATCATTTAAGTTTGATTTTTCTTCCTTTCATGTGCTTTATATCTTTTACATTCTACTCCTGCAGTTATATTTCAGCATGAAAAAAAGTTGTTGATTGAACATTCTACAATAAAAATAATGATTCTAATACTAAATTATCTAAAGTCAAGCCAATAGAAAGAAAAGAACTTTCATCTGAACCAACTAATATCAGAGAAGGGCTATTCACTGGAGCAGAGAAAATGTGATAAGCACTATTGTTTCCATTACAGAAAAAAATGAAGATGACTATTTCAATGGAATCATAAATGAGGAGTAATAATAATACTGTTAGCCATAAAAGTGTCCTATTACTGATGACGTTTCAGGCAGGATAGGATATTTAAAGGTGAACTTGCAAAACTACAAGTTTTCTTTTCTAACTACCTCCATTAGCACATTCACATATATTCCTGAGAGTTCTAAACAAGGAGTTAAAACTAAAATTGATATGGCACGCTGCAGTTAAAAATTATTGCAACGTTTTTTCATGAATTATACTGAAAATCTCATCTATATTTTCTTATTTTCTAAAAGCTGCATTTGGTTGTAGAAGTAACTGTTTTGTACTAAAAATTGAAGGCAAGCGCACAGGTAGTAAAGTACCTTTTTAAAATGTATCTGTGGATAATTTAGTGCAAGCCTTATAATGTCATACTTTCATTAATAAATTTACTGTTGTTTTCCACTAGAAATTGTGAATTTCTGTGCCTGAACCAGATGACCTGTTCCCGTTGCAAGAGTAACTGAGAATGTCTTCATTTATAATTATAATAAAAATATTAATATATTAAAAAGGCAAGATAAACTGCCATCCAGTCCAATCAATAATACAATCTCCTTTTCTATAATATATACTTCAAAAGTAGAAAAAAAAAAGAGATTTTTTCTGGATTTGAGCATGTTCAACTTAGCTTTGTACACTGCAAACAAACTAAAAAAGGCAGAGGAAAAATCTAAACTTTTGAACCCAACTATTTAAAGGGGTTAAAGGAATAGCTTGGGAAGGAAAGAAATATCTCCATGAAGAAAACAAATCATATGCCATTTAAAAGGAGAACTATATTTCTATTTGGGGGGGGATGG
>NW_009647939.1:909899-992286 GCF_000708025.1 Charadrius vociferus | reverse complement strand
GGGGAATCAAGATTGCAACCCAAACTGCTTTTAAATCTCCTGCTTACATGTGCATATAATAAAATAAACTGCCTAGTTCAACAGATGTGAAAAAGTCTGGTATATTCCTTTAGTGGAAAATTTATTGAACTTTCTAATGAGAGACCAATCTCAAAGGAAAAAAAGAATTAAGATTATGAGGCACCAATTTTGAAGATGTTTGGATTTATGGAGTTTCATTGATTAGACTATAAAAACAGAATGTTAGTTGATTTTCACTTCCTTTTTTTAAAAAAAGAAAAAAGTCCATCACAGGAAGAAGTTAACATGTAACACTGCCTTCCAAACCTAAGGCACAGTGTTGGCTTGGCATGACAATTTTCTGTTGCTTGAATATCTTTCCTCTTTAACTGTAAATACAGTGTTAGCGGAATGTAGATAAACACCCACTTGACATTGGGGTTTCTGTCCACAGAGGTGGGGAGTAAGGCTGGAAAACTTGTATCCCCAGTAAGGCCTTGCAATAATTGCCATTACTGAAGGATTAACTAGTGACGTGACACATCCTTTGGCTTCAACCACTTTTGTTAGAGCTCTCAAAGGGGTACTGTCTTGTAATTTGAACAGCCCAGTTCTCGCATTAAAACTCTTCACTTTGCAGTGTTGAATTAATCTCTTGTGTTTTAGTAAAGGGGAACTGTTTCTAAAAGTTAATCACATCTTCAGGCTATGAAATTTTATGAACTTTTTTCCCTTGACGCTGAAATTTGCCTGGAATATTCATGAGCGTTTTCATAAATTCATTTGAGCAGTGCGTTTGGTGTTTTTGCTGTTAGACATTACTGAGTTGGTTTTGTTTGGTTTTGTGGTTTTGTGGCTTTTTTTGTTTGGTTTTTTTTTTTTTAATTAGTGTGAAGATACAGGAATCTCCCCCAGTGAAAATGCTGGCATTTACTGAGATAAACTGTCTTTTTTATAGTAGTCTGTTTCTGAAAGCAAAAGAGAAGAGATTTTGTACTTATCTGCAGTTGTGAGCTAAACTAACTAAGCAATATGTACTAGATACTAGATAAAAAGTTTGACTTCAGTGGACATTGATATTAGTCTTTTTAAAATATAGTAACAACAGATAAAATGAAACTTGACTGTATATGTAGCGCATATGTGTGCATACGTAGAGTTTTTAAACTGTGGCCACATCATCCTTTTTTCCGTGTGTTTGGTTTGGTTTGGTTTCTTTTTTAAAATTCTAAACTTGACTGAATTTCTGTCTGTCTTTTGCTTACTTTCCGTGAGGAAAATAGCTTACTCATTACATATATTGGTACTCAACGAGAAGTGTTGCTTCCACAAAGTTCCTGCAAATGCTGAAAAGCAGTCCTGGTCAAAGCAGAATGTTTGAGCTGTAATATTTGATAATGGTCAACGGGGGGGGGATTACTCTAGAACCAAAACCTCACCTTTCCGAAGGTTGCCTGACCCTTCTCCAGCTGACCACAGCTTTTCCTCGAGTGTCCCACTCAACTCACTGAGAATGTCTTGTTTCTGCCAGGCAGCGGTTTGTGGCTGCACATGTCCTGATGATTTCTGAACTCAACAGTGTTTGAATGCCCGGTTTTCAAGCTTTTGCCATTCAGCTTATTAGCATTATCCTTCCTCTGTGTAAGTCAAGAATTCCTGCCAGTATTGAAACAAAATTGTGGCTTTCTGCGCCTCCCAGTATAAGCACATATTTAGTTCCCTAAGCAGTTGGAGCAGCTTTGGAACAAATATGTCAGACCGTCTGTATGATAAGACCATTAGTAATGATCAACATTTTACAAGTATTTAAATTAATTCGCTTATTTCAAGCTATCACAAATCAAATATGTCCTTAGCTTATCAGAAGGAAAGGGTCTTCATTAAAACAGCATTGATATAGGAAAGTAACGTAAGACAAAAGGAGGAGTTATCAGATATAGATAAAGCATTTCAGTATTGTAATGCTATTACTTAGTTTAATTATTTTTTTATCTCTGAAAGAAGACAGTGGAGGGGGAAGTGAAAATGATAAGTATAAAATTGTTACCAATTTGTTGCATCCAATTTTCAGATTAGCTTGCTTGAATTCCCATCAATTTGAGAGAGAGAATCCTGTCAAGCGCTATAGTCTAATTTTTAGTCTAGCAAGCAGATTATTATTAATCCAGTTACAAGAATGGCAAGACTTGCAGTTCAGTTCAGTATAGTCAGTTAAAATGAGATAAATACAAACTTTCCAAGGATCTACCCCTTTTTCTGATGTTCTCCTCACTCTTTCTCTGCCCTTTGAGCTCAGTCTGGAGGGCTGACGAAGGGCTGCAGACCAAGAATACTTGCTTTGGGATTCTTCCCAGGGACGAAACTGAGGTTCACCAGCCTGTAGGTTTCACGGACCTTTTGGCCCTTTTCGAAGACGGTTGCAACAGGTGACTTTCCCTCATCCTTTCTGTGGATCTGTGTCCCTGACTATTGTGGCCAGCCCCAGGGACGGCTCCCTCGCCCCGAGCACACTGGGCAGGTTCCACCTCCTGCAGTTACCCCAGTGCGCTTGAAGCACCGCGGGGCAGAGCAGCAGTTCAGCTGCAGAGCGAGAGGCAGGGTGCAGCAAAGCCTGCCCACCACGGCCATCGGAAAGAGAGGGAAGAGATGCTGAGGAAAAGAGCGCTTCGTTGTTGTATTGACATAGGCAAGTAGCTAGGCAATGGGTAGGTGACATGCTCAGTTAAACACTTGGCCAAAACTGTGTGAAGTCACTGTTCGTGTCTGAATTAGATGTGGCTTTGAGGAGGTATGGGAACATCTCAGTTTAATCAAGAACACTGATATGTTGTTCGTAGGGATTCAAGTAGTTTCTCTAGCCAGTGGATTACTTGTAATGTCCTGCTACGGTGGGATACCTGACGTTGTTTAAAGACTGTGGCTTCTGGCTAGAAACTGTCCATGTAGAACTCTCTGCTTGTGAGAGATTGGGAGGTTTTTCAACTATTTTTAAAGCTACCTTTACCTATCTTTATTGTCTTTTAATATTTTTCTTCTGTCCCAAATCTGTAGTACTTAATGAATTTCTAGAGAACAATAATTTTCCTCTTGGCCTTGATTTTTTTAAGCTTCTTCAGGTTTTTTGCATGGAAAGTCCCTGCAATTCCATTAATATATTACTAGCTTTTCTAGGTTCTTATTTGAGTTCAAATGCATTGTGCAGATTGGCCAATGCTGTACAGAATATTCTAGACGAGGCACTGGTGAAAGATCATCTGAATCTTGTGTTTAAGGGCCTTTGGAGTGATGAGAGTCAGCTGTATGTAGAAACTAATTTTGTTTCTAGTTAAGCAGTTGAAGAGCTGAGAACTGCCAATGAAACCTGTTAATCCGAAATTAAGAATAAGCATACTTATCAAAGCTTTATGTTTTTTTTCCCTTAATCTCAAAATTGGGAACAAAATGTTAAAATAAATGTTGATTACTGATTTTCAACGAATGTTCTTCACTGATAGGCCACAAAATTTAAAAGTGATCAGAACTCTGCAAAGCAGCATCAAAAAATGCAACAGCAATTTTTGCTGTTATTTGAGTAATATTCCAGATTAATGCAGTTGAGGAGAAAGGGGGAGTTTGCTGCTACCCACAAAAAGTAATTACATTCCTTAAAAATTTTTTTACAAGCTTTTTGTTTTTTTTTTAAGTGGTGTTTTCTAGTGAAGAATATTTCTGAACAAAATATGTTGCGCAGCAGACTACTTTTCTACTAAGTAATGATCTGGGGAAAGTAATCCACCAGTTCTGCTCTGACTCAGCCTTACATATAATCAGATGAATCACAGGCAATGCTGAGAATGTCTTGCATATCTTTTTCAAAGGCCATGATGTTACTTGAGTTCCAGTCCTTTGAAAATTGCAGTTATTAATGTTTCCTCCATGAGACTTCAGAATGTAGAATGCAAGCTATTGGGGTTAATACTATCGCTTCATTCACTTAGTTAATTATTATTTGTATTTTATGCTCATAAGTGTCAGTCAAGCATACACACACAATTTCTGAAAACTTAAGAAACTCAGATTTAAGTCATATGCCGTACAAACTAATGAATCTAACCATTGCAGCTGGTTAGATTGTAAGCATGATTCATCTGGAGATAAAGCAAAATCATGTTCTATAGCAGTTTAGTTGCAGCTGTTGCTAATTCTTTTGCCAGCTGTGTATCATTTGTAGCATAATTGAGGGTATGCTTTCTACACCTTGTATGCAGTTACTTACCTGAGCCACAGATTTGAAGTTCAGACTACCCTTGAATACGCACAACTGTGTATCATATCTTAGAAAATTGAGTACTTGGGTGGATAATAAGATGGTTTAATTGCATTCATTATCCTTATCATAGTTTGTCTCTGGGGAAAAAGCTACTCGAAATTTTCTGGATTGGTTTCAAGACACAAATGTAGGTGGGTTTTTTGGGGTTTGTGTTTAGTGCTCTAATACTGATACTTAGCAAGTCGGTATTGGTGTGTTTGGAACTGGAAGAGAAAATCTGCTTAACTGATAAAGTTAAGCAAATCAAGAATTCCAGCCACTCCAGCCAGTAAGTCAGTTTCACTTAAATGCCCAACTTAAATGCCTCTACACAAATACATGTAGTACAGGGAATAAATAAGAGGAGTTAGAGACATGTGCAGATCTTAAGTGCATCACGGAGATGTAGTGGGATGGCTTCTACGACTGGAGTGTTGGTATGGAAGGATACAGGCTCTTTAGGAAGGACAGGCAGGGCAGAAGAGGAGGGGGTGTCACTCTCTGGGTCAATGACCAGCTGTAGTGCATGGAGCTCTGCCTGGGGATGGATGAAGACCTGACCAAGAGCTTATGGGTCAGGATTAAAGGGAGGGCAGGGGCAGGTGATGTTACAGTGATGATCTGCTACAGGCCACCGGACCAGGAAGACCAAGCAGATGAGGCTCTCTATAGAGAGATAGGAGCAGCCTCACATTCACAAGCCCTGGTCCTTATGAGGGACTTCAAACACCCTGATATCTGTTGGAGCGAAAACACAGCAGGATATAAGCAATCCAGGAGGTTCCTGGAATGCATCAATGATAACTTCCTTCTCCAAGTGACTTAGGAGCCAATGAGGAAATGAGCTATGCTGGACCTTGTTCTCACCAACAAGGAGGGGCTGCTGTGAAACTGAAGGGCAACCTTGTCTGCAGTGATCATGCAATGATGGAGTTCAAGATCCTTAGCGCAGGATGGAGTTCAAGATCCTTAACGCAGCAAGGAGGGTGCACTGCAAACTCATTACCCTGTACTTGAGGAGAGCAGACTTTGGCCTCTTGAGAGGTTTGCTTGGCAGAGTACCGTGGGATAAAGCCCTGGAGGGAAGAGGGGCCCAAGAGAACTGGTTAATATTCAAGAATCACCTCCTCTAAGCTCTGGAGCGATGCGTCCCAACAAAGAGGAAGTCAAGCGAAAACACCAGGAGGCCTGCATGGATGAACAAGGAGCTCTTGGAGAAACTCAAATCAAAAAAGGAAGCCTGCAGAGGGTGGAAGCAAGGACAGGTAACCTGTGAGGAATACAGAGAAATTGTCTGAGCAGCCAGGTACCAGGTTAGGAAAGCTAAAGCCCAGATAGAATTAAATCTGGCCAAGGACATCAAGGGCAACAAGAAAAGCTTCTACAATATGTCAGTGATAGAAGGAAGACTCAGGAAAATGTGGCCACTCTCAGGAAGGAAACGGGAGACCTGGTCAGCTGGGATATGGGGGATATGGAGAAGGCTGAGGTACTCAGAAACTTTTTGCCTCGCTCTTCGCTGACAAGTGTTCTAGCCACACCACCCAAGTTGCAGAAGGCAAAGGGCAGGGGCTAGGAGAATGAGGAGAATTGTAGGAGAAGATCAGGTTCAAGACTATCTGAGGAACCTGAAAGTGCATGAGTCTTTGGGACCTAATGAGGCGCATCTGCAGGTCCTGTGGGAACTGGTGGATGAAGTTGCCAAGCCACTATCTATCATATTTGAGAAGAAGTGGCAGTCTGGTGAAGTTTCCGCGGACTGGAAAATGGCAAACATAACCCCCATTTCCAAAAAGGGAAAAATGGAAGACCCGGGGAACTACAGGCTGGTCAGTCTCACCTCTGTGCCTGGCAAGATCATGGAGAAGATCCTCCTGGAAACTCTGCTAAGGCACATGGAAAATAAGGAGGTTATTGGTGACAGCCAACGTGGCTTCACCAAGGGCAAGTCATGCCTGACAAATTTAGTGGCCTTCTATGATGGAGTTGCAGCACTGGTGGACAAGGGAAGATGAACTGACATCGTGTATCTGGACCTGTGCAAAGCATTTGACACTGTCCCACATGACATCTTTGTCTCTAAATTGGAGACACATTGATCTGACGGATGGACCACTTGCTGGATATGGAATTGGCTGTATGGTCACACTCAAAGAGTTGCAGTCAATGGCTTTATGTCCAAATGGCAAGCAATGACAAGTGGCATTCCTCAGGGGTCAGTATTGGGACTGGTGCTGTTTAACATCTTTGTTGGCGACATGGACAGTGGGATTGAGTGCATCCTCAGCAAGTTTGCTGATGTCACCAAGCTGGGTGGTGGTCAACGTGCTGGAGGGAAGGGATGCCATCCAGAGGGACCTTGGCAGGCTGGAGAGGTGGGCCCATGCCAACCTCCTGAAGTTGAACAAGTACAAGCACAAGGTCCTGCACCTGGGTTGGGTCAATCCTAAGCACAGATAATGGCTGGGCAGAGAATGGATAGAGAGCATCCCTCAGGAGAAGGACTTGGGGGTATTAGTGGATGAGAAACTCAACATGACCCAGCAATGTGTGCTTGCAGCTGAGAATGCCAACAGTATCATAGGCCACATCAAAAGAAATGTGGCCAGCAGGTCGAGGGAGGTGATTCTGCCCCTCTGCTCTGGTGAGACCCCACCTGGAGTACTGCGTCCAGCTCTGGAGCCCCCAACATAAGGACATGGACCTGTTGGAGTGATTCCAGAGTAGGGCCACAAAGATGGTCGGAGGGCTGGAGCACCTCTCCTGAATAAAGACAGGCTGAGAGAGTTGGGGTTGTTCAGCCAGGAGAAGAGAAGGCTCCAGGGACACCTTAAAGCAGCATTCCAGTACCTAAAGGGGGCCTACAGAAATGATGGGGAGGGACTCTTTATCCGGCACTACAGTGATAGGATGAGGTGTAATGGTTTTAAACTGAACGAGGGTAGATTTAGATTAGATATTAGGAAGAAATTTACTGAGGGTATGGTGAGACACTGGAAACAGTTACCCAGAGAAATTGTGGATGCCCCATCCCTGGAAGTGTTCAAGGACAGGTTGGATGGGGCTTTGAGTTACTTGTTCTAGTGGAAGGTGTCCCTGCCTATGGCGGGGGGGGGTGTGGTGTGTGGAACTAGATGATCTTTAAGGTCCCTTCCAACTCTATCCATTCTATGACTCTTAAGATTGTTTGGCAAGCTTTATTTATTTATGATAGCATCAGAGGGCTACCTAGGAAGTCTTGTTTGTTTTCAGTGAATTGACTAATCAGTCCAGGGAGGGAAACAGCTTTGAGTATCTTTTGGAAGAGCTGTGAACTGGAAAGAGAAGAAAATAAGCCAGTATTTCACCTTTGATCTAATGACAAGAAGTTAGAAAGCGTTTAGGGAGCAGATTTCCTTTTACAAGGAGAGAACAGGACGAAGAAAATGCAGAGCTGCCTTATTTTTCCAGGGTAACAGTGCTGTTATCACATAGAAATGACATCTAGTAGATTTTGACAGTTTTTGAAACAAATTGATTATTCAGTGCTTGTAAAGACTAATTATCATTATTTGTTATTAATAGGATAAACTCGTTAAGGAACTAGATCTGATAATTGTGTGCAGCTAAAGAATTGAATGGGATGTTCTTTGCACACACTCTACAAATGAAGTTGATCATTAAATAGCATTTATTTCACTACTGTAAACTAAAATATTTGTGTTGACCTCAAAAGTCGTATTTTTCATTAAAAAAGAAGGAAAAAATTTCTTTAATTTTCTAACATACCTTGAAAATCTATTTTTACATTTATACATGTTTTATTCTGATGTGCTTTTTATTTATCAAGATTTTTCCTGCTAGATCTCTGTTTTAATTCATTCAAAGCTTCAGCTCAGTCAACTCCTTAGTTTCACTTTTATTGTTCTAAGTAAGCTTGTGATGATAATATTTTGCTAGAAAAATTACCATACTATATCTTATTAACATACTTTTGTTCTTTTATAATTTTTAGTGAAAAACTGAACTTTCCAACTTCATTTTTTATATATGGTGCATCTTTCTCCATACTGCTAGAGAAGAAAATCAATAAAAAAAGTGATATATTTCTTCTTGAAGAATACAGACCACGTAAAGCTATAGTCTCGTAAGGCTGTGCACTTGGTATTGGCTTAAATAAAGAAAATCATTTGGAAAATATTCAAGTGAAAGTACCATTCCATCTTTTCTTTTCAGTTTCTAATGAATATATCTCTTACCTTGTACATTGAAGCATAAAATGAGAATGCTGTTCCACAACATTCATCTTCCATTATTTGAAAGAACTCATTTTTTAAAAAATGTTTATGAAGCAATAAAATTCAGCTGAAGTTGGTGTTGGGGAAAAATAAATTTTAAACGGATGACTTAAGAAATAACAGGAATAATCGTGATGAGTTCCAAATTGGAAAAGTAGGGTTGTTTTTTTTTTTTTTAAAGCTTTCAGGTTTATTACATTATCTTTGGCAGACACTTAGATTTGTACTTGTTTTAGGTTTCATTCTGTTACTTAGGACATTGTATTGATTTATTGCATTATGCCTTTGCATTTCATAAAAATAATACTGACTGATTAAAATTCAAGTGATGGATCATTATTTTCCAAGCTAAGGTTAAAGTTCTGGGAAAATTTTGGACTACCTATTACATTTACTCCTTATATATTCTGCAATTATGACCATATGGTCATACGGATGCAATCATAGGCTTTGAATTTGCATTCTGTTTTCAAGTGTGCTAAAATTGTATTGACACCTCGTATAGCTTATTTAAGCAAAAGGCCTACACATATGGCAAGCATAGTGCAAAGAACGATTTTGTAGCTAGTTCTCATGCACAGTGCTGTACTGAGCCCAGTCAATCAACACTGTCTTGGCAGAGCGGCAGAACAGAATCTGCAGAGCTATTATAGTCTATCAGTGCGTATTGTCCTACAATTTAATTTATGATGGCTTTTTTACTACTTCTACATAAAATGAGTTCTTCATCTGTATTTTCATTACATGCTTAGGTTGTTCTTGGCCTGTTTTCCTTTTTTGAATGGGGTTTAATGAGGCTGCCTGCTTCTACCTGCCAGTCCCTCCTTCCTGACTTCTGAATTGGTTTGCCAGTTTCTGTGGAAGGTGAAAGTAAAGAAGTCGTCTCAAAGATCATTATGTTTGTACGTTATTTGTGTGAAAACTGCTTAACGAGTTGAATGGGAGAGCAGCATTAGTGTTCCCTTGATGGGAGGGTGGACAGGACAGGACTTGAACATCACACATGCTGTTTGTGGCTAATCAGCCAGTCATTGTATTTGTTCTTACTACGCTTTCAGTGCACAAATAGCTGCAGGCACTGCATGTTGCAATCTTTTGTTTAGTAGAGGTGTGATAGGGACGTCGGGGAGCTGATGTCATTGTCATAAAAATAGGAACAAACACAAATCTCTAGGAAGAATAATTTACGTATTTTTCTCTTTGTGGAACAACTTGCTCATACTGTGTTTTTAATGATAACTGGTAATGTACTGGTCTCAAGAAGCCTATTGTGCTTTCATTGGCACACCAAGTAATTTTTGAAGAAAACAGGCCCGTAAAATTGGTTTGTCTTAGCAGATTTGTAAGCCCATCTGAAAATAAGGGACTGACAAGCTACTTTTTCTTCTGAAAGATATTCTAAGTATGCAAGCAAGATTTTTAGAATGAGATATGTTTTCCATTGTTTTAATTATACTTTGAGTATCACAAAAAGGTAGATAATAGAACATAATGCTCGAGAGACACAGATTGGAGGGGGGATCAGTGCTCACAAAAACCTCTAGGCATTTGTGTCATTTAGAAGCAGGGCAAGGTATGCGATATTGGTGGAGTAATTTGTCTATGTGTGGTTTGCATTTCAAGGCTGACTTCAGCTGCAGTACAGCACATATAAGAGAATATGTCTCAGCTGTTCAGTTCTGGAAACTTTTAATCTGTTGTGAGGCAATATGGAATACCAGAACTGTAGGCATAACATTGTTCTGAAGTTCCTGGGAGGCAGAGCTAGAACTTAAGCATCACATGTTAAAAAGGTCTCCAGGGTCTAGCATGAGGACCAGAATATTTACCTAAAAATCATTTTTGCTGGTGAGGCTGGTCATAGCTTTATAATCGATGGAAAGAAGTAAGCAACTTGTCTAACCTGTTACAGACATCTAGATTAGGATAACTTGCAGAGATGTCTGTTTCTCTCCACTGACCCTAGAGACAGTCTAAATGACTAGCTGATGAAGATGTTTTAAAGGTCTAAATTTTGGCAGATTAATCCACCCGCAATCTGTTAAGATACTTCATGGAGGCTGAAAGCGTGTGTTTTAATGTAACCCTTATCAGGTTCTATTTTCAAAACCCTTTGAATGTGCTAATGCTAATAATGTTGTGAGCAAATTCAGATACTTAATATGATTATAATAAAAAAGTGCCTTAATGTCCTGGTTTGAGGTGAAACAAGACCAAGTTTGTTCAGTAACTTTGCTTCTTAGCTGGGCCTCTTCTAACTACTGAAATTAACAGCATATTGTGCAGACACTGTTCGCTCTCAGAGTGATAAGACCCATGTTTATAGCTGATGCCCAGGCATGGTATGCAGAGAGGCTCTTGCTTATACTTATTGCTATAACACCCAAGGCCAACCAACTTTGTTATTTGCCCCGTTGGAGGGTCAGGAACAGAAAAGCAACAGGCTATTCCATCCCATCTGCCTCACGCTCAGTATAAAAGCTGAGGGATCAAAGGGTCAGCTCTCTTTCTTCAGTGGCCGATGTCTGAGGAGGACTCTGTCTGTTCATCTGCCTTTGATCCCAATCTGTGCATTCCTGAATCCAGATCTGGAATCCAGTTCCCGTCCGTCACTGAGTCCAGTCTGGGGCTTTCCCAGTGCCAGCCAGTGATGTGATTGTCATCCTGGGAGCTTGATACAGATTTGTATACATTTCATTATTTCCTTTTTATTTTATTAATAATTCACTAAAGTAGTTTAGTTCCTTCTAAACTCGTAAGTCTCTTTTTCCCTCATCTGCCTCTCTCTTTGAAGAGGGATAGGGGAGAGCATCTGTCGGTCCCATCTGGGGTGTCTCAGATCCCCAGTAGCAGATTCGGCCTAAACCTTACTAAGATAAGCACGTTACAAAATGTAGGAGCTGCAATGACAAGGAAATGTATTATTAGAAGAACCTGGTAAATTCATTCAAATTTATTTTTGGTTAAGATTTGTACAGAACTTTTCTGTTGCTTCAGTACCAATCAGAACTTTGAGATAATTCAGCCGCCATTGACTGTAACAAGTCTTTATGGTTCTGAGTATGTGAAGGACAGAGTTAACCTACAAACAGTAGGTACGTAATGTAGCCTGGGAGATCTACATCCTTAGTAAAACCAGAATGAATCTAGTCTTACTTTTTTTTTACCAGGAGCACAATATTTTACTGCGACTTCATATATTTTGCTTGCGTTTTCTACATACTTGCAGTTTTACTTTTTGTTCCCTTTCAGGTTCTTGGGGAGAGAGAAGGATTTTTAATATTTTACTGGTTTTCATATGTGGTTTGCTATCTTTTTAGTCCTTAAGGTGAAAAGCATCCCCTTTTCCCTGCAGGTGGAAATTACTCTGTATTGCTGTATTCTTCCCCAATAAGTTCTTATGCCTGTTGCGTTAAAGGGGCAAAGTAGTTTTGGCAAAAAATAGACCCCCTTGCATTCTAACACTCCTCACCGAGGTGGGAGGCTAGGTGCAGCTAGGTTTAAATTCTGAGTGATGCCCAATTCACCACTATCAGTCCAGACGCGTTTAATATATTAAACTGTTACGGTTCTGGATACACTAATAGCAAATTGCACCTTCAGTCCAGTCATGCTCATGAACTAACACAGCCACGCTTCGGTCGCGATCAATGAGAAACCCAAATGACTGGCTGCCTACACAGTGCAGTTTATTTAAACAACAGATACACAAGTTCTTTTGGATTGCCGGTGATAGTGACTGTCTGCAAAGCACGTACGAATACTAAAGATGCTAGCAATATAGCTCGGTTAACAAAAGCGCTAAGTGATAAAACTACTCTATATAGAGATTTCTAAGTTTCCCGGGGAAGCACTTGGTATAGCCAAGTGTTTGAGTCTTACCCACAAGCGTCCTTATGGGGGGGGGAAGAGAGGCTCAGCCTGTCAATTGGTCCCAGAAGTCCATGATGGTGTCTTCCCTCAGATCGCCCTTTTCTCGGGCTACTTTTATACTAATTTTTATCTTCAAGGTGGAGTTTGAGTGACTCTAGTCATAAATACTTTCATTATGACTGGTGTAAAATTTTCTCGCCTCTCATTTACAGGTATAGTTTACGAAAAAGTCAAGGTGCAGACTCAAGGAGGAGTGGTCGCACCTTGGAGGCGGGTAGCTTTTGGGGTGGAGGGGTGTTTTTGTATTATAATGGCAGTTTATGAGTTCTATAAGACCTTTGAGGGCTCTGTTTGGTCCCCAAGTCCCCAGTTTATCACAGGGTTTTAGCCACAGTGTCTCTACTCTGTCCCGTCCTTCGCACTGTTTTTCTTCTGTGGTGCCATCTCATTCCCATGTTTGCTGGATTATCACGGGGTTTGGCCTTGGAGTCTCCACTCCACTCCCCGTGTTGCTTTGCAAGCAATAGGGTACAGGGAATCAGTATTCTTCACATACCAGCTGCAGCTGTGTCTTACCCTCGAAGCCTTTTGATTTTATACGTTTCCTTAATGTGTGACCAATGCTGTATTATCGATCATTTTTAGTAATCGTTCCACAATGCCATTATGAAAAATTAAAGAGTAAAATAGTAGCAACCTCTCAGCTTATAATTTCTATATTCTTACGTAGAAAATGAACAAGTACTTCAGCAAGAAAGTTGTGCTTAATACCTAACCTATCAGCTAGTGGTATTTCAGGAGAACAGGAAGAAAAAGACAGGAGCTATCCTAAACAGCAGTCTCTTAGAACAACCCAGGCTGCTAATTGAAAGGGAAACCAAATAAGTTATTTCTCTACAATCATGATGCCTGCAGAATTATTTGGAA
The DNA here is from genome assembly GCF_000708025.1 of Charadrius vociferus. Lineage (NCBI taxonomy): Eukaryota > Metazoa > Chordata > Aves > Charadriiformes > Charadriidae > Charadrius > Charadrius vociferus. Next base: position 978,921 of record NW_009647939.1, on the reverse strand, counting down.
CTTTTGTGAGTGGAAGTTGTGTGCTCTTATTTCAGAAAAGATAGGACCAACTTCCAGGGTACACAAAGATTTTATGGAGAATATGCAAAAGTGGAATTTTGGGTATCAGCCATGGGAGAGAATCTGTCCAGTACAGCAGGTGGTGGTGGTGGCGATGTTATTGTCATACTTTTCCCCAAGTTTTTATACTTTCATTTTATTTAAAATTTTTAGTAAAATTGGCTGCTAAACCCATGTTACCTACTTAAATGAATAAACTAAATTTTCTTCTTACGCTAAGAGCGCAACAGTTTCATGCAAAATTATCAAGATGCTTTCTGCGTAAGCGTGAGAGTACATAGTACAAAACATGTGTGGATGTGTTTACATGGATAACACTTTGTTTGGCTTCCTTATGTTTGTTGTGTGATTTCACATGGGCACCAAGAAAGGAAATCTTAAATTGGAAAAAATGGTCTCTGCTAGAAGACAGTCACTGGCTGTATTCTGTGCCCCTCTTGCATGTGTATTTTGTCCTCCACAAAACAGATTTAGGAGTCTGGCTGAGGTGCTAATTCCTTACTTCACTGTAATATTGCATATCCCTCAGGAGTGGTCACATAATAGGCTTACAACAGAACAATCCAGGTAACTGCAATTGTTGCAATTACAGTACTTAATGATTACTGAAGGCTTGATGTTTTACTTCTTCCTCACATTGTGCAGTTTTTGCACTTTCGCAAAATGCGTGTAAAACGTGACAGTAATTGAGAAGTGTCAGTAAGTAACTGGGTACAGAACAAGTTCTTTATGTTTTGAAGTTCCCTGAGTGCTGGTGCAGCACTTTGAAAAATTCCTTAACGACTAAGTATCAGTTCTTAAACTGGTGATTTGGGAGTCCCCTGCTAGCACACTAATGATCCAGACAGCAGCATTAAATCAGTTGCTTTAGTTTAAGTACTTCTTGAACGTATATAAAGCCTTACTTTATTGGGAATTGAACTAACTGCCTACAGTCTGAAAAGCAGTAAGTTGGGCACTTAAGCAAAGGTGAATTACTAATAAAGAGCAAAAGTTTTCTCCTGTATGTGCTCTCTGAAAGCTCTTAGCTGTTTGGGTAGAAGGGCAGTACAGCAGTTGAAGCTTAACATGTTGAAGTTTACCCATCCTCAGAGAGATCTTTTTTAACACTACTCAGAAATAAGTGACTCAGAGAAATACCATAATAAAGGCTTTTGGAAGATGGAAGAGGCAATACTTAACACCATTTCAGAGATTCTTGATATTCCCCTAATCTGTTTAGCAGCTACACTGTTTTTTTACTGACACTGACTTCAGAATAAAATGAGAACTGTACTGTCATTGTAGAGTCTACCTCCTGCCTGTGTTGATTTCCTACAAGTTTTACTTAAATATTATTAAATGCACTCTTTGCATGCATAGATTCATGACTTTGTTTCCCATGGGTTACACTGCTGAGAAAACCATTTGATAAATACTTTAACAGTTTTATATTTTCTTGCTGTCAGTCCATCCCTTCAAGCATAAGGTCAGGCAAAAATACCAGGAGCGCTGCATGGATGAACAAGGAGCTCCTGGACAAACTCAAACACAAAAAGGAAGCATACAGAAGCTGGAAGCAGGGACAGGTGATCTGGGAGGAATATAGAGGTGCTGTTTGAGCCTGCTGTTATGAGGGACAAAGCCCAAATGGCATTGAATCTGGCCAGGGATTTCAAAGACAAGAAGGGCTTCTATATCTACATAAGTCACAAAAGGAAGACTAGGGAAAATGCAGGCCCTCTGCTGAATGAGGCAGGGGGTTTGGTGACATGGCACACGGAAAAGGCTGAAGTTCTGAATGCCACCTTCTTAGTCTTTACTGGCAAGACCAGCCTTCAGGAATCTCAGGCCCCTGAGATGGGGGAAAGACCGGCGCAAGGAAAATGTACCCATGGTGGAAGAGGATCAGGTCAGGCAATACTTAAGCAAACTGGACATACATAAGTCCATGGGGCCTGATGGGAAGTTATGTTTGACCGAACTGATAACCTTCTATGAGGAAATGACTGTCTTGGTAGGTGAGGGTAGAGCAGTAGGTGTCAACAAGGCTACCGAGGCTTCAGCAAGGCTTTTGACACTGTCTTCCATGAGATCCTCATAGAGAAACTGAGTGTTGATTGGATGAGCAATGAAGTGGACTGAAACCTGGCACAACAGCCGGGCCCAGAGCGTAGCGCTCAGTGGAATGGAGTCTAGTTGGATGCCAGTAACTAGCGATGTACCCCAGGGGTCAACACTGGATCCAGTCCTGCTTAACATTTTCATTAATGTTCTGCATGATGGGGCAGAGTGTAGCCCCAGCAAGTTTGCAGATAACACAAAACTGGGAGGAGTGGCTGACAGGCCAGAGGGTCCTGCTGCCACCCAGAGGGATCTGGACAGGCTGGAGAAATGGGCTGCCAGGAACCTTGTGAACTTGAACAAGGGGAAGTGCAAAGTCCTGCACCTGGGAGGAACAAACGCAGGCACCGGCGTATGAAGACCAGCTGGAAAGCAGCTCGACAGAAAAGGACATGTGAGTTCTGGTGGGCACAAAGTGAAACACAAAGGCGGCTCATAGAGTGCTGGGCTGCATTAGGAGTGTTGTTACAGCTGAACTGTGTACCCTGCACAACAGATTTAGACAACCCAAATAAACAGATCAATATGAAGAAGTATGAGTACAGGCAGATACAAACCAAAAGGCAATAGATAAAGGGATTGCAGGGCTAATAAGTAAAGCTTATCTTGGAGAAAGGAACACGCAGAAGATTCCACTGGTCACAGAAACAGACTGGATTCGTCTGACATGGAATAATGGAGTGTTTCTTCAGAAACAAAACCAAAAATATCTTATATTTAAAGATGAATAAGATTTTCTCTCTCTCAAAAAAAAAAAATCTAATACAGTGTTGGTTGGCTTTTTAAAATTTATTTATGATGATTTAAATAACTTTGTTTTAATGTTTTAGGTATATGGGCACATTTTTTTCTTTTGGTATAAAACTGGTAGTGTCCTAAAATTTAAATATTGCTTCTCACCTTCCCTAGTCTGTTCTAAAATGTCCATAGTGGCACTGAGAATACTTCCTTGACAATTACTGTGATTTTCTTAAAAAGCAAATCAGGATAAAGACTGACTTTTTGTCTGCAGACTCTAATGTATATTGTCCCAAACTGAAATGAGAAAAAGTAGGCTAGAAGAGGTAGAGTCTCAGTTTCTTTTCCTTTTCCTTGGTCAGCTGGAGAAATAACATAGTGTAAGTCTGTCGTATATTATAAGGGAGGAAATGGAGAAATCTTTCTTCAGAGAAGCCTGTTTTCTTTAGTAAGGAAGTGCTGTGTTCCATGTTTATTGAAGGAGACATTTGTAAACTTCAGAAATCCAAAATCAAGTCTTTTAGATCTTCTGAATAGCATGCAGCTCCTTTGCTATTAAGAAGAGAAAGAAAATTCGAAGCAAAACAAGTGGAGCAAGTGAATGTATGTTTTCTTAGGGGGGTGTTTTGTCCACCTTTCACCTTAATTTGTTCCAAATAAGACAAGAACACTTCCCAATATAGGTGCACGCTCACTATGTAATACAAAAGTCTCACTGGTTCCGATTCACCTTCTCCCATTTTAGGCATTATGTTCTTAATGGAACGCTGTACCGCTTCAGGCTTGCAGCTTCTCAAATGGGAAGCCATTGACAGCCGTACTGTGTTGTTTTCTAGTCGCAAATCTTTTTTGTGTTTGTGCACTTATCTTAAAAATAATGTTTGAATATATCAGATTGAAGGATAACATTATTTTTAATCAATTTTATTAAACATTCAGATTTGACAATAAAGATTTAAACCTCGAATACAGTCTTTTTATCTGTCACAAGAGACAGTTATCCTTCGATCGTAATATATTTCTGGTTGTGGTATGCTGAAACTCCGAGGGTAGTTCTTTAGTATGACCCTATGCAGGCCCCAGCAATTGTCTGACCCAGTCATGAACCAAAGAAAGGGAATAAAGGCAAGGAAAAAAATGCTGCTATTCACATTTGATAACTTACAAAACTGAAGCAAAGTCTGCCTAAACTACTCAGAATTGTACAGCAGTAAGTGATTTATCAGACTATTAATCTGAGTTCTCTCACCTCAAAAGTGTGTTCCAGTTGGCATAGAAATATTTATTTATACTTACTCTATATATATATATACTTACTATATATAAATATATATTTATACTTACTATATTTTTGGAATTTAAAGAACATTGTTTTGGCAGCTAAAACACAGCTAAGGAAAACAAAGCATTTCTCTGATGTTCTCCTACTTCAACCAGTGTTGTATTTCCTTCTCTTCCTTTTTGCTCCGAAGTCAAACTAGTCGGCTGTTCTGCTCTCCTGATACAGACAACTGCAGTCAGCACTGTACGCTCAAAAAAGCCTTCAGTTGTTTCAAGTCCTTCCCTCTCCCTGAAGCCACAGATTGTTTTCAACATAGAGTCAATTTGTGGGGAAATAGAAAATTGTTTTGTAACCTCACTGAACAGACTGAGACCCGATTATACTTTATGAAGAAAAGATTGTATGCCAGTGTGCAATTTAGAATATGCTGTGGGACCTTCTGTGAGCTCAGAAATGATCTTCTAAGTGGTGGCTTAAAAATATTGTTTGCTTCCTTTACCTTGGGATGTCTCTTTTTATCTGAAGAACATTGTCAGACTTCAAGCAGTCTGAAGGAAAGCAGAGCCTTTACTTCTATATATCCAAGGGGAGATATCTGCTATAACTCGATTGTTTGACAGGAAAAATAGCTCATACTAGTTATTGCTTTCACTGTAATTCTCTGAAGAAAATTTATGATACTGGTATGGAGAATCTAAAGCTGTTCCTCTGCTTTCTGTTTTGTCCTCTTTCTGCTTAATGCAACCGTATTCCTCTTCCTTGCATATTTGCTTTTTGAGTATGTCTGGTTTCCTCTTGGTGCTAGACATTTAGTTTTGTCCTTTTGGTAATATAAATTAAAATGTCACTGCAGCCAGAAGTCTGAGACTGTTGTCTGAATTGAGAGTAAGTCATGGTTAGACTCGGACGGAATTTTAACAACAGAGTATATTTGTGTCAGAAAATGCAACTTTGCTAAAGCAAGCTACGCTGAATTAAATCCAATTTTGTTTTGGGACGATGCACAATGTTCTGATAATAGCAGCATTGAGTGTTCTTACTTTTTTTGACTTTGTTATTAAACATGTATGGTATGTAAAAATATATGTAGTAGTTTTCTGTGCGCATGTGTGCTTGTACCTGTAACATTCATAAGGTGTACATTGAAATTAAATATTCCACTCAACTCCCTATTTCTTCAGAAGTTTGTATTGCTAGTAGTTTGATTGTCCCTTCCCACTGACAGTATTGTTTGCTGGAAACTCCTACTTTAGTTAATTAGAAAAGAGTAAATAATAGAAATTAAATTCTATTTAAAATATTAAAATATGTTTTCATTTTTCTCTTTTCTATCTGTTTTTATGAAGAACTTTTGTTTTAATAGACTGAGATCAGTGGTTGAGTTGTAGTACATGAATGAGAACACTTTCCATTTACAATGAGTTGCAAACAAAATCACTAGAAAACATTTGGGTTTTTGTGTATTGAAAGGTTAATTGGTAAGACACAGCTATGATCTATTTCAGCCAGAGACTTAGCTAACTAATTTATTATGACTTCCTCTTAAATTAGATATAAAGTGAAGGGTCACTTTTTCCAATGGGATTCTGATGTGATCTCTAAATGCTGTTTGCTAATGTATGTACATGAGTAAGTACTAGTGCAAGTGACCTTAGGACTGTTCTAGTAAATTGTGTCATTGTAACAGATACTTGAACAGTGTTGTCTATGCCTACATTATGCTTCCAGTATTTCACTCCCTGGGGATGTTTGGAGAAACCATTAGGAATTGTTTTGATAGTATAGACTGAAGTGGTTGTAGAATTTCTATTAAGCAAAGCATTTAAGTGAGAATGGGATTTAGCATACTTCATTCTCGTCTGGAAATCATAAGCAATTTAAATGATGGATAAAGTAAAATACAGATGTTTGTAAAACTAGAGATACGGTTCTAAGTCTCTGTTTAGAATTCGCCTATAAACAGTAAAATGGTATCAATCACTCAAAAGTGTAAATTTCTGTCTTCTGTCAAGTTGTGCCTGCTTTTGTTGAGAAGACAAAACAGTATACCAATCATATTTAATAGCTATTTTATTAAAGAGATATTTGCATTTCCTTTCTTCGCACTCCAATTCCTTTGTCCTTCGCATACCTCTGAATATAAATTTGAGCCTGTGCATGGGAACAAACCAGAAAGATCAGTATAGCTTCCCTCTCCACAAGTAGGAGTGGTAGCAGAGATAGAATTGTGGCCCAAACTTGAGGCAGAATTCTGGCTGGAGTTTCTTCTTCTGTCAGTGCATAACTGCGTTGCTCTTTACTCAAGGAAGATTGCCTGGTGATACAGTGATTCCTAATAATTCAGATCTTATTTTAATCCAGTATAAGGACAAAAAAGTATATCATAAATTGGAAGAAAGCAAGGCTATGTGTTTGGTAACAGAAGAACTGGGTTATAACGGACCTAATTCAGGTAAAAAGAACATTCTAGAAAAAATGTAGCACTTTCCTAACTAATCTCTATGAAACAAGAGTGATGTGTTAAGTATGTGAGGCTGTAGAGTATGAATGATTTTTTAAAATATTTTCATAGTTTTGATTTCTACTGAAAATGTTCTTTACCCTAATGGTCCACTTGATTTCCAGATTGCTTTTCTCTTGAACTGCTGCATACATGGTTTTCAAGAACCTTTTGTTCTCCGTTGAATCATCTATACACTTCAGTGTTACAGTGGCATTTATGTTCACCAAAATTTTGGGCCTGGCGTCATACACCTAAAGCTTAATTGGTGTAGTGGTATAGTTAATTTTCATATTATCTGAGTTTGTATGGATGCTTACAGAAGCAGGTACATGAGAATAAACTTTCAAGGATACCTGTTCAGAAGTGAGTAGAAATACTAGATTTGGTGAAATAGGAGTACTTCTTTTCTTGATTTCCTCTTCACAGTGAAGAGAAATTCTGCTAAATGTTTAAGGATTCATTAATAGGTACAGGTGAGCTCACCAGGCTGGAGAGCTGGGCAGATAGGAACCTAATGAGGTTCAACATAAGCAAGTGCAGGGTCCTGCACCTGGGGAGGAAGAGTGCTAGGCACCAGTATAGGTTAGGGGTGGACCTGCTGGGAACTAGCTCTGAGGAGAAGGATTTGGGGGTGCTGGTAGATAGTAAATTGTCAATGAGCCAGCAGTGTGCCCTTGCTGCCAAAAAGGCCAATGGAATCCTGGGCTGCATAGGGAAGAGTGTGACCAGTAGGTCGAGGGAGGTCATTCTCCCCCTCTACTCGGCACTGGTGAGGCCACAACTGGAATACTGTGTCCAGTTTTGGGCTCCCCAGTTCAAGAGGGACAGGGAACTGCTGGAGAGAGTCCAGCGAAGGGCAACCCAGATGATTGAGGGATTGGAGCATCTCTCTTATGAGGAAAGGCTGAGAGAGCTGGGACTCTTTAGCCTGGAGAAGAGAAGGCTGAGGGGAGACCTTATTATTGCTTACAAATATCTAAAGGGTGGGTTGAAGGAGGATGGAGCCACACTCTTCTCAGTGGTTCCCAGTGACAGGACGAGGGGCAATGGGCGCAAGTTGGAACATAGGAAGTTCCGTTCCAACACACGGAAAAACTTCTTTACAGTTAGGGTGACAGAGCACTGGCACAGGCTGCCCAGGGAGGTTGTGGAGTCTCCTTCTCTGGAGATTTTCAAAACCTGCCTGGATGCAGTCCTGAGTAATGTGCTCTGGGCAATCCTGCTTTAGCAGGGGAGTTGGACTAGATGATCTCTAGAGGTCCCTTCCAACTCTGAAAATTCTGTGATTCTGTGATTTTGTAAAAATCCTGAATGCTGCATTAATTTTCTGTCAAGTAATAGGAGTAATGGCAGTTCTCCATCTTAGAGACTTCCATGCCCATACAGATGTTAATGCCTTTTAAAGATCAAATGATAGGTAAGTGGGATTTGCTCTATGTAGTGAATGTCCTTAATTAAGCAATCTAAAATAATGGGGAAAAAAAACAAACCAACAAACCAAACAAAAAAAAAGATGCATCCCAGGTTATTTAACTTTTGTTTAGGAAAAATAGGTATTAAGTAAGGCTACATTTTGTATAACAGTAAGAAAAAATCCCAATGTGTTCATAGGGTTAACTCTGTTCATTAGTTTTGTTATTGGCAAGTAAACTAGTGAAGTAAAGTCTAATTTAAAATCTGGCAGTTTTTACCCTAGAAATGTTTTAATTTTTCTCCTAGAATCACAATATCATTATAATGGAAATTTTATTGAAATTATGAGCTGAAAATTGACAAGCAAAATGAAGTCCTGAAAGCATTACTATTTAGGGTCTCAGGTACCCAGTGCCCCACTATGAATTTGGGTGTAAGACAGTATTCATTAGGTTTGCTGAAAATACATTTCTAGAGTGAAAATTGAAATATTCTTTATGTTCTTCTAAAAAACCCAAGTTGTTCTATGAACAACATCAAGATACTCTCTGTTCTAAGTAGAAATGAAAAGAAAAAATCAATTGCATCATCCCTGAACTTTAGAAACTGAAGGATTTTCAGTGGCATCATACTCATTTGTGTCTAGTTCAGACAAAGACCAACTTATAATGGAAAATAAGAGGAAAGAAAATGATGCTGATAACAGAATAAGGATATGAGGCACCTTGAACCTCATTTTCACATGGAACATTTTAATACTAACTTTGTTCTCTCTGGCATTAATAAAAAGAATAATTAATAAACAGTTCACGTAGAAGTCTATTTAAGAAATGTGAAGGAAAAAATGATTGTGGAAAAAGTGGGCAACTAAGAAAAAGAACATATATAGTGAACCAGTGTTTTCTTCACACCACTTCAACTTAAAATGCTCCACAAATCTCAGGCCAGTCTTTTGAACATAGGGTATAGGGTTCAGGAGATAATCCCATAAATTCATTTAGGCTGAGTAAGCGTTCCAAATAGCTCTACCTGTCCTTGCCTTGGTTAGCACGTGACTTTGATCAACAGGTATTTCAGGTTTTTATTCCCTTTTATTAGTTTGTCTCCTCTTTAATGATACCAGACTTCTTTTCTTTATTATATAGATGATTAAGTTATGCTAATGCCACCTATGCAAACAGTTTGTCTCTGTTGGTGCTTAAGCTCTTTTTTCCTTTCCTTTGTCAGGTTGCACATCAGGTATTTAGGAGTAAAATGGTTTCATTCCTTGTCTCCAGAATGTGAATTATTTCTAATTGTAGCTTAAATGGTTTGAGACCAAGTATTTGATTTTAGATTATAGGTAAACCATAGGTGAAGGCTTCATCTGTAAGCTGAAGACTTTAGTCATTGTCACTGTTGTCTGCAATTTTCTTTTTCCTTTAGGCAAAGATATGCCAAGGTGTTTATAAGGTTAAAAAATGAGTATAGATCTCTTTGGGAAAATCAAGAGAAAATCCAGGTTTTAAAGCTGCCTTCTCTTGTCTAGCTGTTATTAGCTTGGGGAAAACCTTTTCATTTGGGTACTCTCACACAAACATAAATAGTAGCTAGTAGTCCACATTCATGTTATTTTAAAGAAAGTTTTAATGAAAAAGTGGATGACACTCCCATAGTCTGAATAACTTTGTTATTATTTTTTTTTTATTATTTTGTGGAGGTCAGTAAATTTATTATTAATTTAATCAGCCTGTCGTTATTCATAGTAGTGTTTCTAACTTAGGAGCCATTACTTGGCATTTCACATGACACGAGACAGTGGAAAACCTGTAAGGAAAGTATTTTCATTTTTTTTTACGTTTTTTCCTGAAACCTGCAAATGGTGATTTCCAAGAATACAGTCATTACCACAATGACAAGAGTTGAATTTATGTGTGTGCATACTGCACAAGACAACATAACCGACTCAGTTCTGTGTTTCCTGAATAAACTGTTTTGTTATTGGGTTTTGGGTTTGGTGGTTTGTTTTTTTTTTTAATTATTTTTCTTAGCATAGGTTTCGTGGCAGAGATTTCCCTTAAAGAAGCTAGGGGTCTAGCTGAATATTGGGGTACAAATTAATCAGTGATTCTTTACAACCTTGTAGACAATTGGCCACTACAGGAATAAAACAACTGGAGAAAGCAAACCTAAGACTGTCAGTTTGCAAGAGCAAAGTCTTTTTGGTAGTAAATACGGACCTTCAAATATCTAAAGAGACTAGACTAAATCCATGGTTTTCTCTCAATCTCATGTCATTAAGAATAAATATTTTATATATTTCTTAAAACGTTTGACAAATACACATACATATACTATTAAAATTGTGGATCTTAAAGCACAGTAGAGAAGAAAACATCAAATTTCAGAGTTATGAACAAATACATGAACAACAAAGATGACAACTTAGTAGAAGCCTTTAAAATACCAAAACAAACAAAAAAACCAACACCAACCAACCAACCAAAGTTAGAAGAAACAGAAACAGAAAAAAAATAATTAGCAGACTGAAAGAATTGGCCATTTTCTCAAGTTTTAGCAAACACTTTAAAATCAACAAATTTGATTAAATACTTCACCTAATCTAGCAATACAAAGGTGTAATGATTAGTGTGAGAGACTGCAAACAACTTTTAAATGTGTGCTTTTGCTCCATGAAACAATGCGTTTGAAGACTTCTACTTACTTAATGTAGTTATTTAAATAAGAAAAAGAAAGATGTCAGTATGCAAGAAAGGAGCTGTTGCCAGTTTTCACCTAAGCATTGATTAAAAGATATGTCATTCAAGCAAGAGTTATTTTTAACACCGTGTCTCCATTATCTCATTTTCAATGGACCACGAAAATGTTACAGCACTCAGATGAAAATAACCCTTGGATGAAGAGACATCGGTTCAGCTTGGGCCTTGCAAGTCTCAAAAATTGTTATCAAAAGGAGCAATATGAAAAATTGTGTGAGACTCCATTATATTACCATATGAAAAAAGTAATACAGAACCCTCGAGTCAAGGCCACATTGACTTATAAATATTTAGAAATCAAGATCTGGCTTTAATGGTAGCAGTGTGATTATCTTAATTTTGTGAACCTGAAATACACAGTCTCCTAGCTCTTAAAGAATCTTACATGATAATATAATAGGTACCACTCCTTATATCTCATTGTGAATGCTGGATGCCTTGTTTTAGTTTCTGTAGCATGCATTGGCTTTCATGGATTTAAAGTCATGTGTGTATGATTATATATATTTTTTTTGAGAAATACCAAGGGAAAGGATGTAGAACCAACTATTGTCAGAAATTAGTTTCCTGACTTCTTTCTGACTTGTTACGTTGCTGGCTCGTTGGTATGAACAACGCTCCAATGAACCATTTTTAGTTACTTTGCCTTTTACTACTTTAAATTGAATACCATCTTCATTAGTTTTTTCCACATTGTATTAAGGTTTCACGTGACACAATAATCTTCCAGAGCTGGGTTCATTTAGTTTTGTTATTCTTTCATACACTTCAAGCAAGCTATGTTCTGTGCTGTTTTCTTTTAAAATTATTTGATTGTGTTGGTATAGATATACAAAGTAATTTGAAGTAAGGAATATCTCACAGGTCGATTAAGATAAAAATGTTTTAAAGCGAAGCTGAGAAGTTCAATAATAATGAAGCTAAAAATGCAAAGGGCAATTTGTTTCTACAGATATCTGTTATTTTCTTTTAAGTTAATAATAAAGTTGTCACTTAATAAAAAAATGGTTGTGATAGTATTGAGTTTTTATTTTTTATAAAAATCTGATAACCCATGTTTTCTATTTCTAACTAATATATCAAGAAGTGCTTACAAATAGTAAACATTTTATGAGAAAAGTTAAAACATTGTACCAACAATAGGGACTGCAGTAGTTTATCTCTGATTTGTCTTTATAGCTTGTGCTATTTCTTCACTGCTTATACACCCTAAAAATGTGTAATGAGTGTTAAGATGCACCTAGGGGCTATGCCTCCTGAATTTTACATTTACATATAGAAATAACATCAAAACATAATAACCTTAATTTTTTAAAATTTTTTTTCAAGTTCTCCTCGGTAAATCGAACATTATGATGACATGTAAGAGTGGGAGGTATGACAATTCAGTAGCCACTCTTGCTACATTTTATATATCTTTATAATATCTTATTTCTGTAGAAACTAAACGAGTACTTTTTTTTTAGACTCAAGTTCGTGGTAAAGGGTGTCGACACACTTTATTTTAGGAATTTGGGAAATCATAGTTACATACACATCTGTTGAAAATCTGCTAAGGATTGCCCGTTAGGAACTTTTTTATATAGTGACCTATTTATGAGCTTCCTTACTGATTGCATTTTAAGAGAATGTCTCCCTGCACAAATGACATTCAGTTTCTAATTCGCTTTTAATAAGGCAATCCTTTTCAGAGATTTATTTGCTTAAGATAATGAGGTAGGATTACAGAGGAATTAACTGCAATGCTATTAAGGTGGTGGTTTTTTTCTTTTTTCCTTGGGTCTAGCCTTATGCTTTCAGTTTGGAAGTAAGCTGAGATTTATTTTTCCTAGGCTACACAACAAATTCAAGACCAGAAGACAAAAAGGCAGCTGAGGTAGTAAATCTTCGGAAGAATTAAGTCACCAGTAACTTAAAGGTATGTTTGTTTTGGAAATGCTGTTAATTATTTATAATCTTCCTGCTATGTATACAAGTAGTGGTGAGTGCTTTTGAACATTAGTGACCTTTTCACATCTTCAGATGTAGCTTGATTTGAAAGGAAATTCTAAAACATACCTTTTTCCTCTCTTTTTTGATAAAAATGGGGAATTAGTTATAAATCTGCTTCTCTTTTATCTGACACCACCATCTTTCTGTCTAGAAAATTAGATATAGCCAGATGCAAAGCTAAAACACCTAGAGGTTTTATGTTCTTTCTGACTTCACAGTTATAGCTTTCTTCATGTGCCGTAGTTACTGTGAAAAATTTCCGAATAAGAATGTTCTGGAAAAAGCTGTAAACACTTTCCATTTTGTATGCAATATAGATTGCTATGTTTTAAATAGGTACAACAAACGTTTCTTTTAGCTAGATGTAAAGAAAAGTATGATATAGAAACAAATTACAAATAACTCAATAGGGGAGACAATGGAAAGTCATCAGTAGGTAGACTCAGTAATGGAGAATACACTAAGGAAATTCATCACTGCCTTTCCACAGGTTTAAAAATGGCCTATTTAACACTATTCCTCAGTTACAAAAGCTGTTTGAACTCAGTGAGTAGGATTCCACTTTTGTAAGTGTACCAGCAAAACTTGTGGGGTGCTAAGTAAATGGACTTGATGCTATTAGGTCTAGTTATCACTTAGCGTGTTCACGAGCTTTAACAGAGTGAATTATGGTCTGCAAACAGTCAAAAATGCTGGAGACCAGAAAACATTAATTCCATTACACTTGGGAAATATTTGTGTTTATGTTAACTTTTCTGGAACTCTTTGCAACCCTAGTTTTCTCTTTCCTTTGAGATATTGAGTTTCAAAGAACACAGATTTTTTTCTTTTAGGGGAGTCATTTTCTCACAATGCTAATACGGAAGTTCAGCTATTTTTGATTACTTAAATCCTCACCCAGAGCTTCCTTCTTTTTGCAGGAGGTGTATCTCACCAGCGTAGAATGTTGTCTTTTCTACATTCCTGTCAGATCTGTGCAATTTTGTTCATGTTTGACTTGATAGAAAGACCACATAGAAGTTTTGGCTAGTGACATAGCTATCTCATAGCTTGTTAAGTAATGCAAGTGTGATACATATATTTTGCCTAAAAATATATTTTCCGCTTTTAAAAAAACCAAACAACTGTTAGTTTCCTTCTCCCTCAAAGGCTATATTTATTTCAGCCTTCTTTAAAGCTATCTACATGCCCAAGACCATTGACCTCTAGGATTCTTTCCTTCTTTGCTTTAGTTGCTTAATAACAGGTTTGTGGCCTTTGGGGTTGAGAAGTTGAGTTTTATAAACTATATTTGTATAGTATTATTCACAATGAATACATTCAGAGTGCCTTTTTTGCCTCATAGCATTTGGAACCACAAATACCTCTCTTTTAATGTCAATCTTGTTTCCTTGGAGAAGCAGTATTTGAAGTACTGTAATAAATGACAAGAGAGAAATCAGCAAATATATTTTTACATATTTAACCTACTATTCTCTTATCTGACAGCATACCTAAATTTTGTATTGGAAAAAAGAATTTAAAACTGTTGTTGAACTTTTGATGAGGCTCTACATATATGCCTGTGACATCTGAGAACAATGCTTTTTGATAAATGAAAAATCTCCATTGCCTTTTCATGACTCCCATTGAGATACATACTTGTTCCTCAGGGCACAATTTGTCTTGCAGATTGCTTTTGATTTGTAGTTTCAGGGTAGAAGCTCATAATATTAGTGTTAAATACATGTAGCTTTGAGAGGCATGGTAAGGCAATATTTTTATATTCAGCCATTAGAAAAAATGTTTAAAGAAAAAAGTAATTAATTTTACTGGGTCTGTTGAAGCAAGACACCAAGTAAAATATTTAATAATATTTAATCTGTATACTTTAGCTTTCTATGTATTTATGGAGTTGATATATTTTTGTCTAGCCTGATCCCTCAACATTACCATGCAGCTTTTGTTATTATATAATTTTTAAGCCTTTCTAAAATTTTCACTTTCTCTCAGTTGTGGAGATACAATTGTAAAGTACCAGGCAAAATGTAATATATTATGAGGAAAAATAAAAGAAGCAAAACATGTTTGTCCTTTCTCATTCAATTTGCCAGATTATTTAATCTTGTTCAGTTTAGTATTTCTGTCATTTCAAAAAGTTATTTGATGGACAGGTTACCATGTGATTTCAAATGGATTTTGAGTGGATTATTTAATCTGCAGTTAAACATTGCTGACACTTTACTGGACGCTGTTATGGTTGGGTTACCCAAGTGACTTCCAGTTACTCAGTAATGGTAGTTTTCATTGTAAACATAGTCCTTGGTGGCAGAGAGGACTCTGACTTTCCCATTTCAGAGCCTTTATGTTATATAATAATGAAAGTAAGGAGGAGAGAATTTTTGTAGCCAAGAATTGTTCTTCATATATCTATATCTATATATGTGTGTGGTGTGGATATATATATTCTTCCTCAGATTCTTGATATTAGACTTTAAACATGATTTTATGGTTATCTGTAGTGGTACTTTAATATCTCATCCTGGTAATATAGGCCTTCTTTAGCAAACACTGCAAGGAACTACTAAAAAAGTTCATGCTGATGCTTTTGGAATAGTCTGCCTCATTGATTTAGTAAACCTTGATGAAAGAAATAAATGGAAACTTGCAAATGCATTTAAACCATTCTTGCTCCTAATTGACCTGAAATACATGTTTCTGTTGGCTTACAGAGGCTTTGGACCAGACACTGAGTGAAACTTTTGTATGTAGCTTTTGTATCTATGTCAGTTTACTCCATGCGTAGTACTCCAACTTATATTCGTCTGTTCAGGGGCTCAAAGAACATAAGGTGTTCTCTGAAATGTAGAGCTCGAGCTTGGAGACTCTCTGAGTCCTTAGGCTCCTCTTTGTGTGATGATTTTTGATACCCTGACAACTGTCAGAGCAGAACTTGTGGAGAACAGAAAAAAATAACAAACCCAGTGATTTAATTTTGCTTTTCTGATTTAGAATGAAGTTACCTGATCTTGCCAGTGGTCCTGTGCACATATTGTGGTTATATATGGTTATACACACATAAAGCATGTGTACAGTTTTGCTATAGTTCCAAATGCATAGTGCATTCTTTTGATGTATCTACCTTATAAAAGTTAATACATGAAAATAGTTTACACATGGAGCATCCTAAATTTTGATAACCTGTACGTCTCTGTGAAAACCTGACTTGATAAATGTAAATGGAAGTTTCAGAGCTACCTTATCACAGATACGTATTTATGATATGGCGAAAGAAACTCTCACCCTTCTTTCAAGGCTGAAATGCAGAACTGAGGTTCAATGTTGCTGGATGCTGGCCTCACTTTTTAAGATAGAAACCGAGAAATGAATTGTCTAAAGCAATGGACTCTTAGTCAACATTGGATTTTAGCCTCCCTTGTTACTGTGAGAATAATTGTCATTTTACTTCCCTGAAAATTCAGAAACATTGCAGAATGTTTTGAGTATTTTGTCAAATTAAGTTGAAAAACATTTTAAAGCAGGAAGTTGATTAAAGCTTACAGAAAAAGCA
This sequence comes from Charadrius vociferus, assembly GCF_000708025.1. Taxonomy (NCBI): domain Eukaryota; kingdom Metazoa; phylum Chordata; class Aves; order Charadriiformes; family Charadriidae; genus Charadrius; species Charadrius vociferus. Next base: position 962,521 of record NW_009647939.1, on the reverse strand, counting down.
ACTGAAAATTTCAATATATGAAAATTAAATAAATAGTTAAATAAAAAAATATTTTGGGACCAATTCAGATTTATTTTACGGGTTAGAAATCTTCATTAATTCAATGGCATAACAACCACAATACACAGTTGTTCTTGGAATTCATGAAAACAGTGGATAGACAACCATCTAATCCAAATATGTTAGGTGGATTTCAAGGTAAATTTCTAAACATAAGAGCAAAACTTAAGAGCAAAAAGTCAGTCATTATTGTGAGCAGTCTGGACTAGAAGCTGGTTTAGTTGAAACGTGTGTAGTTTTCTTTTATGCAACGATTCTTGTTTAAAAGTAGAAAACCTAGGTATTTTGTATGTGTCTTGCTAGATAAATCTCGGCTTCACATAGCTTGTGTGCTCTCTTTACTTTGAGGGTGGCAGAGCACTGGCACAGGCTGCCCAGGGAGGTTGTGGAGTCTCCCACACTGGAGACATTCAAAACCCGCCTGGACGCTGTCCTGTGCAACCTGTTGTAGGTGACCCTGCTCTGGCGGGGGGGTTGGACTAGATGATCTCCAGAAGTCCCTTCCAACCCTGACCATTCTGTGATTCTGTAATTAATTGTATTTTTCACTTCAGTTGAAGGAAGTGACTTAAGATTACTAATCGAAATGGCCAACCTGTCAACCTGCCTGTGCAGGAGAGGTGTATCTGCGTGTCGGGAAGCGGGCCACCGGGTGACCGCAGGCCAGTGGGGCCATGGCCTCCCCTTCCTGGCAGGTGCAGTCCCACCACGCCAGGGCTGAGGCAGCCCCGGAGGTCAGGGGCAGCTAAGCCAGGCCCTGGGCCTTGGCCGCGGTGTGTGGCTGGGAGGAGGGCTCTGCTGCAGAAGCCATCCCCTTTGAAGCAGCTTCAGAGTGAAAGGGGTGTTTGATTCTTGAATGCAAAGCGTGCATTAGGTGTGATCTAATCAGCAGGGGGTCAGTCATTTTGGATACAGGATTTTGGTTACAATTGGCCAGTTCTGGAGCCTGCTAACCCGCTGTTTGTATTTGCACAGTGTTTGGTTTTGTTTATAAGAATTTATTTAAAATCTGACAGATCCAAAAAGACACTGAAATGCAGACTTCTATTGCCAGTTTTCCCTGGATCTGTATAATTCAAAATGGTTATTGGTTTTACGTTCTCCAGTGAAATTCCAGGAAGTGAACAAAAATACATACACGTATTTTTTGTTCTTTCAGAACACATGGAAACACAGATTAACACATTCCAGTAATAGCACTTGAAAACTAGGACTTACAAATGCACAGTTGTCAGTTTTTACCCAAAATTGCATTATTTCTGTGTTCTGTTAATTCTGTGGGTTTGCTAGCAATATGTTTTTTTTTTCCCAACAAATATTTTATTATCCTTGTGATTTTTGATTCCTGCTTCTTCCAGGTTTGGTTTTTTGTTGTTGTTGTTGTTGTTGTTGTTTTTTTAACAGAATCTTTATGAAACAGCTAAATAGTGCAGTATAACTCTTTCAAAATATGGAAAGAACATCTCTTCAGCAGGCAGCAGGAAAGAGTTATTGGTGTTTCTGTTTCTTACAGTGAAATGAGTTTAGTTTTAAAAGACAGTCAAGTTCAAACAAAATAGTGATTAAATTAACATGTAATGTTGCCTAAACAGGAATATGGACTAGCTTTATTTCTTCCAAATACTCTGCAATTATGGTGTCCAGACCTGGCCCATTCTCTGCTGAATTTTTTTTTGCTTATTTTTAATGGATCAGCTTTCGAACGCTGAAGCTGATCAGTCCCTGCTCTTGAGATAACGTTCCAGCCATCTATAGATAGCACACAATTAACTGGAGGAGAAAAGGGGAAAACCAGGAAGGAAATACGTGCAATACACAGAGCATCTCTCTATGTTCTGTATTCTGTGTCAATTTTAATGGGTCTTTAATTAGGTCACAGGACTGATTGATATCAGCATTTAGTTTCCTGGGTGATGTCACCCTCTCCTTCATTCCCTAATAGGAATTAAGATGTTGACACATAGAAAACTCTACTTCCTGGACAGAGAAAAATAACTAATTAAACCAGTTGTAGACTTGACACCGGCTGAATTATTTACCAATATAGCAATGAAATGGAGACTAACAGGAAGGAAGAGCACAGGGAACATGTGGAAAGAGAACAGATACGCTCACAGCTCACGTGCGTGAAGGAGTTTGGTTTAAAGAAATGACAGGATTAGGCTGGGACAGGAACAATTGTGAGTAAAATGACAGTGCATTTTGAATCCTTATGTAGAAAAAGTAAGGCAAAATACTGGGAAAAAGCTTTGAGATGAAGCAAGAAGGTGACTATTGTAATGCATGGCCAAATGCACAGAGATCTTGGCATGAGAGGAGAGTAGTGAGTTCCCAAAGACCATGCTGTTCAAAGAGAGATTATCAGATTGAAAGAAAAAAATTAGAAGGGTGCCTTATACGTATTTCTATACATAGAAAGCTCATAAATGCAACAAAGGACACAGCTTAGCGTGGTGATTCTTAATTTAAATAGCTGCCATGTTTCAGGCTGAACATACAAGGTTTTTCCGTGTAAAACTGCAAAACCCGGCAGTAACCTTTAACTCATCTTTATAAAATGCATTACAATTGAATTGCTGTGTGGTGCAGCTGAAGGAGCTTCATGCCATCATTAGCACTTTTTATTATTTTGTTGTCAGGAAGCCTATTCCTTTTTTCAGACTTTCTTTAACTTTTCGGAGATACTATTCGCCCAACAGTGATTTTAATTTGTAAGATTAAATACTTAAAAACATTACGTTTGAGATTTTAGTTTTTTTGTTGTTAAATGAATGAAAAACTGAGGAAGCATATTTTTCTCATCGTGTATGTTAAGATATATTTATGCTTGAGAGAGACTGCTGGCAAAGTTGACCTTTACTTAAGAGAGGACTATGAGGAACAAGGTCAGACATGGCTGTAAAAACTCACACCTGATCATAGGAACAGGCTGCAACAGCACAATAAATGCCTAGCTATGAGAACAGAAGAAAAGAAATTTGTTTTGTGGTGGATGACACTGGTGCAAGAGTTGAGCCTCACAGATTTCTATTACAGTTGTGATTTGGAACTTAGTTCATGTGTGCTACGTGTAAAAATTTTGCTGTCTCTTTGATGTTCTTTACTGCAGGTGGAGAGAATCCTCATATGTACGTATGCAGTAAGTAACAGTTGACTACTGCATACATGTTTTCAAATAAACTAGGAAAGGTGGTGGAAATAACATTTTGATGGTGTTTCATACAGGCTTTCATCTCGTTTGTCTGTTTGCCATTTGTAATTTCTGAGCTTCATGAAATGCACCGACATTTTGTTTTAACAGCTGTGTTAGTTTTCAAGTTTTTTCTGTTGAGAAGTCTTAGTGCCAAGTTTGTTGTAGGAAATAGTAGGGATGTCCTATGAAAGCCTACTACAGTACTGCTTCTGGCAAAATGAAAATCAAATACACAGGTTTGATTTAGAAGCACTAAGAATAGGCTTAATCCAAGTCTGCAACCTCTAATCCAAAGTGATACAGAAGCTGTAATGAACAAAATGAATGGCTTACTGGCATCTGATCTGACAGGGGAAGAAGAAGAAATTAAATACAAAGCATACCTCAGAGATTTAAAGCAAGTGGCTTCATCTATTTGATTGTTAAGAGTGAAGTTATCAGAATGCGTTTTTTCTTGTCTCTCCTTTCATGCTCATGTTTAAAACAAGGCTGAATTCTGTGTTAGCCAGCGCTCAATAACAGATCTGAATGTATCAAGTCTCATGAGCAATAGTTTTCCTTAAGCACAAGGAGAGAAAGCAGAAATGAATTTAAGTAAAACACCCATGCTTCATAAAAGAGTCTCTTCTAAAATGGCATGTGTTTCTGAGCAATATGTTTGTCTAGAAATCATTGGTATTATTAAAAAAAATAAAGAAATAGTGGATACTAACAACCCTTGACAAATCATCATATTGGTCTTTAGCCAGAGGTTTTATTTTCCTTGCTTCCAGAGTTAAAATTGTGAGTAGAAATTGAGTTGTGAGTGAGAAGACACATGCTGCCCGGAATTTCCAGCCATGCAGTTGTTTGAATGGACAAAACAGAGATAGCTTCAAAAGTCATACAGTCTAATGAGAATATAAATATTTGGATGTTACTATTTTACACTATTTTACACTGTCAAGAGTTTGACTAATATGTCATGTTCACAAGAAGAGCTAGATAGATGACACTGTTAGTTCGATTCCTGTGGCTTTCAGGAGTTTACAGGATCACTTTAAAAAAAAACAACACACACACAAAAAAACCCCCACAAAACCCCAAACCTGATGTTATTCTCAAATGTTTAAAACTTGTGTATGGGGAGATGTCTCATGCTCCCTACTCACCTTCCCTCACTCCTGAAGTACGTGTGTGTGCTAATGGAAAAATCATTGATCTTTGACTACAACTAGTAAATATCTGCTGGTCTGCTCAGGCAAGGTTTTATTCTTCTATTACAAACCTTTTTGTTCGGGAGACTTTGTACCAGTATTTCAGAAATAAGTGAGGCAGTCTGTTACTTTCAGGTTTGATGCAGACTCATGGAGGTGTTTCTACAGGTGTGCTTATCACTTTTTTAACCACCTTCTACAGCAGTGGTTCCCGACAATTTTTTAAAGGAATCTCCACTACCCTCTTCCTGAACTTCAGGCTCCTCATCAGTACCTCTTCCTTCCCCCTCTGTGAGGACTCTTTCTGGTACTCAACCCTCACTCACTTCTACTGACGTTTCTTCATCGTGTCCTTGTTGCTGACATGGGCCAATATCAATGCAGCTCTCCAAAGTGCAAGTCCCAGCAGGGGGTTTTAGCTCCTTAGCAGCTCTTAGCTTTTCTGGACTCGCCTTGACTGAGAGCACACTTCACAATGGTTGGGACTATTCCTTCATGTTGATTTTTCATTTTTTTCGTGTAAGGATAGATTCTGAAGTAATCATGTGACCCTACAAGCTGTGCTTCCATTAAGGTCCTGTACTACCTTTATCTTAATTCATCTCTTCTTGTTGCAAAGAAGACTTTTAAGTTGAAAGAAGTGCATGCCAAAATATTCACTGACTATTTTAATACGTTTTTTAATTGAATGAAACCAGTGCTCTCTTCACGAACAGTTTATTTTACATTTTTTGTAGATAGTTGCAGTGAGGAGCTTCTTATTTTCATTCATGTCAGACTTTTTCAGAGCACATAGGGAATTTTAGTTCTTCATGTTTTAATTCCTAAAATTCTTTGGGGAGCCTGAATTGGGAGACTCTGTGTTCAACCCTGCAATATTCTATGGGGCATCAGTGAAATAGTTCTTGGTATTTGAAAGTAGGAACCAGTGACCCAACTGCATAAATTCTTGCCCCTCTTCTGAGTCCCACTGAATTCGTGTTTCAAGAAGAGCAAGTGGATACAAAAAAGTAATTGTTTTCAAAAGCAGGCTCATACATCATCCAAATTTGAAAAAAAAATGCATTATGCATAAAGTGTTTAATATTCTGTTCTGCCATTGATAGACATGTGTAATCCCTATTAAAAAGATTTATGCTGAGCATTGGCAGCTGATATGTTCCTGTAGTGTAAATCTGAATTGCTAAATTTCACAATAAATAATTATTCTTGGGGTCTTTCCTAATGTGATGCAAAATTGTTTTTACTCTGGATGTTTAAAGTAAATTAAAAAAATAAAATTAATATCACTTTCCAATGGCTAAAGCACGTGTTTTATACATAGTCTGAGATGATTTATACATCAGCTTACAATTGTGACTGTGTTTTGGGGGAAAGGTTGATAGACCATATTTTTGGGGAGACTAACTAGTCTTAATTTTCAAAGGTAATAAGGGAGTGGGTTTATAAACCAAAAAAAAAGGATGATAACAACACATTACTAAAGGCTTTAAGAATAGACATACAGGATTTAATTGAGAAACAGAAGGTCAGCGATGCAGATGAGGGTAGAATGTAAACATCCCCAAGTGAACACCCACTCAAGGCTTTTTATACATATAACTTTGCTGTAGAAACATACCTACACTGATTCTGTAACTAAACTAGCTTATGTTTTTAACAATAATTGACAGCTGATAATTGACAGCTGACTGAACATTGCAGCTGAAGCATTTGAAGGAAATAAATAAATAATCAGTCCACCCCAGAAATCTTTCAGTAATGCATTTATTATTGTTTCCAAGTAACATTCAAATAATGTTTTCAAAGTGACTATGTATTATAGGTAAGATTCTTGTCAGCAAGAGATGGTTGAGAAAAGGGGGGTCGTTTACATCCCGATTTGGTTTTGTTGTGTGTGGTTTTTTTTTTCCTTAGTGTGAGAACTTGCAGCTTGTTAGTATTCCAGGCACAACACAAAGTGCTTCCTAGTCCTGACTCTCCTCACCCTGCAAATTGCAGAATGGTATTTGGTTTAGAAGGGAACAGAGTTTGAAGGAAACGTGATACATTCATTTATATTAAGTTAGTTGTTTATGGAATGTTATTTATATAGATAACTTCTAACTGAGAAAAACAACAGGTTCGTTGTACTGAAAACTTTTTGTTAGTATTTATGTATTTCAGGAAGTTTTTCTTTATATACTCGTTGATTTTGGAATTTGACAGTAACTATGACGTTCCACTCCACTAGATTTGGCTTTTTCTTTGTGTAAAATGCCGGGAGTGTCTGTTCTCTCTCTCTCTCTCTCTTTCTCTTTTTTTTTTTTTTCTCTTTTTTTTAAGACAGGAAAATCCATAAATTGCAGTGAGAAAACAATACAGAGTTAAATAATTACCTTAGAGAGCATAAAACAAGTCAAATAAATTGAAGACCCTGCACTCAGCAGCAGTGTTTCATTTGCTATCTCATCTGAGGTACTTTGGATTGCTTAAGTTTTGCTATATTTACTGCAAAGGCAAGAAAAAAGGAAAATATACACTACTAAGGAAAACCTCTGAAAGTTAAATTGTCTTAATGAAATCACTGAAAAATTCTGTATTATTATGTTATTGGAGAGCTTTCTGATTAACATACAATGTCCAGGCTTACATTTTGATGGTATATTTTGGAACAAGGTAACATTACCCTTCAACAAGGTCTTCCTCAAGTGATCTGAAAATTCTGTGACATGATATGTTTTAATTGTCTACATATTTTAAATTTTGATAGGTTGCATGGTCAATGATCTACCTCTTGGAGAAGAACAAGTAATAATTTGGTCACAGTTGCATAGTCTTCCAAATCCTAACAGTGTTTCATTGTGTTTCTTCTAAATGGAGTGACTTTAGCAGTTCTAGAGGAAGAAGGTTGAAGCTTCAAACACTTATTTTTCATCTTTGACAACTATGGTTTTCAAGCGGTTTTAAGGTTAAATGGGAGTTCATTTACACTCTATTTCATTTAGTAAGTGCTCTCATAATTAAATGCAGATCCATGTAATTTAGTGGTAGAAAGAGAAATTCATTAAGATTCCTGATTAGGAAAAAGCGTTACCAGAACTGCAAAGGTTATAGAAATTTACCTCCTGCTTAAGGTAGATTAAGCACAAATCACATTCCTGTAACATGAAGGAGATTGCTTAAACTGTAACTGACAAGAAATTTCAAAATTCATTTTCATCATCTTTGTACAACAAAAGTAAAAGTAAACATACATTTATTAAATCAATATAGTTGATATAATTCATACAGATTTAATGCATTTTTTTATGCTTTTTTTTTTTTTCTGTATTAGGCATTAAGGTTAATATTTTTGATGGGCTGACCCTGGCTGGATGTCAGGTGCCTACCAAAGCCATTCTATCACTCCCCTCCTCAACTGGACGGGGGAGAGAAAGTATGATGAAAGGCTTGTGGGTTGAGATAAGGACAGGGAGAGATTACTCACCATTTATGGTCATGGGGAAAAACCTGACTTGACTTGGGGAAATTAGTTTAATTTATTACTAATCAAGTCAGAGTAGGACAATGAGAAATAAAACGAAATCTTAAAAAGACCTTTCCCCCACCCCTCCCTTCTTCCTGGGCTCACCTACACTCCTGATTTCTCTACCTCTTTCCCCCTGAGCGGAGCAGGGGGTCAGGGAAATAGGGGTTGTGGTCAGTTCATCACACGTTGTTGCTGCTCTTTCCTCCTTAGGGGAAGGACTCTTCACACTCTTCCCCTGCTCCAGCGTGGGTTTCCTCCCATGGGAGACAGTCCTCCATGAAATTCTGCAATGTGAGTCCTTCCCATGGGCTGCAAACCTTGCCACGTAAACCCAATGCAAACTTATTGCAAATACTGATAAAACTGTCATGGACTTTAGGCTATTTCAAATTTTATTTTTTAAATGAAAATTTCTAAAGAAAACAGAATTAAAAGACATTTGCTTAGTATCTCTGGAAAAAAGCAGGTAGTCTGTGGTTGTTTCTAGTGCCCAAATTGGTATTTCATCTAAATCATCACTTTCAGGAAGTTCAAAAAAGCAAAGGGCTAGCGAGGTTTACCTTTGATGTCAGTGGAACTAGTTCACCAATTTTAGCAATATATGGATAGTATAATGATCTGATGATAAGGAAGCGTAGAGTTTATGTTTACTCTCTTAAAGCTAAAAATGATCTTGTTTGGTTTTAGTTTGATTCTATAACTTTAAACATATACTTAGATACAGCTTCATGAGAGCAACATGCTTTTCACCTAATCCTTGAAAATATTTTCTTACCATTCCCATAGCATTTCTCTGATGATCACATTCAAACATATATTGACAAACAATTAATTCTTAAAAGTATCTGATGCTTCCTCTGTAAGGTGAAAAAGGATGTTGAAAATCTGTAATAGGATTCTGCTTGAACTCTTACAAACTTACTCTGTTCAAAGATGTCAGTTTGAATCTAGGACACTTTTTTATGCCGTTCTTATATCTCAATTACACTAACTCTTTGGTTAACTTTTTTTTCGTCATTTTTACATTAGTACAGTTTATAATTTTTTCTTTAATACAAATTTGCTGTCAAGTATATGTGGTACTAATAGGTGTAGACCTAGAGCTCTGTTGTTTTGTCTCAAATGGCCTGTTCTGCAATACCACACCTATGCCCATATGCCTGTGCATAGGTGCTTTTTCCCTTGGGCTACTATGATGCAGATCTGGGCGGAGAGAGAGTGGGAGGCTTAAACTGGATATTAGGAAAAATTTCTTCACAGAAGGGGTTATCAAACATTGGAACAGGCAGCTCAGGGAAATGGTTGAATACCTCCCAGGAGGTATTTAAAAAGACAGGTAGATGTGGTGCTGAGGGACATGGTTTAGTGGTGGTTTTGGCAATGTTAGGTTAATGGTTGGACTTGATGATCTTAAAGGTCCATTCCAACGTATATGATTCTAAGAGGGCAGTGGAGGTTGGACTAAGTGGACCTCTGAAGGCCCCTCGCAGTCTAAATGCTTCCGTGATCCCGTGGAGGTTGATCTCTGCACAGTAGCACTCTCTTAGGATGTGCATGGTCTCAATTACATGATAGTAGAACATCTGACCAGGAGTGGAGCATTCCTTCCTCCCTCTGCTGTGGTCTGGCTGTGTCCAGCTCTGAATGTAATAGCACTGAAAAAATCTTGTCTAACGTTCTGTTCACCACTACTGTCTCTGAGATATCTTTCATTAGAACAGCCTTCCATTTCTCGTTAAAAAAAAACAACCAACAACCCCAAAATAAACAAACAAACAAACAACCCAACAACCCCCCCCCCAACCCCCCCCAACAAAACAGCTCAGTTCAAATTTCATTTCTGCACTTTTTTTTTTTAAACCTGCCAGATAATGGGAAATTTTCCAAATGTATGACAGGAGATCCCCCCCCCCGCCTTCCAAACTTTTCGGTGTTGTTTGGACTGTAAGGCACCTTCCAATTTAGATATGTGAATCTCATTAGCATGCTCTTTATACTCTTTTTCAGATCACTAATGAGGAATTTAATTAAAACATGACCTAGCACTCATCCCAGCAGCATTCACCAGACACCTCCTTTTGACATGATGCATTGCTGTTTTTCACTGATCCATGTTTTAAATACTAGCCAGTTTTCAAAGCAGCAGTGAGCAGGAGTGGGATACCACTTTATTGGGGACAAGTTATTGAATCTTAAAAAAAATGCAAAATAAAAAGGCCTTCACTGGAAGAAAATGAACAGAAGTTACATTCTGCCTCTCTTTGTGCAATAGCCTTGTAAATAAGCTACCAAAACTTATTACCTCATAACTCAGGTTCAAAACAGTGACATTCTATTTTTTTTGTATTAAGGAGATAAGAAAGATTAAAGGCAAATATTAACAGACAAGCTCTTGTCATATTTTTCAAAGAATTATGTCATCAAGGCCTAATTTACAGCTCTTCATTCTGAAGAATATTACGTGATAGCAGTGCTGGGGAAATTTGTATTGAAGAAGTGATAAAACATTGTTTCGCTGGTTTGATCAGCTCCTCTAGTAATGTAATTAAGCTGGCTACTGTTCTCAGGAGTTTTCACTATGCAAGGAATTCCCTTCCCTCTCATTTTTTTTTTTTTTCCGCATCTGCTAGTGCCCAAATCTCCTTACTAGTTACAATAAAATATAAAGAGGATAAGGAAGAGAGAAAGTGTAGTAGAAAGTGTAGAGTAGGGTCAACAAGGGCAGGCTGCCTGGAGCTGTGTCTATTCAGGTTCAGAGTATCTCCAAGGATGTCGATATTTCCATAACCTGTTACAGTATTCAGTCACCCCTACAGTGAAACATATTTTTTTTTCTTAGGTTTAAATGCAATTTCTTGTATTTCAATTTGTACCCATTGCTGTTTGCCTGTCACTGAGCGCCGCAGAGAAGAGCCAGGCTCTGTCTTCTTTACTGCCCTCCCTACCAGGTATTTAGGTGCACCGATCACTTGAGGCTCAGATATCGATGGCAGTCATTCAGGGCACCCTCAATTGTCTACCTCCACACAGGGGAGGACCTGCTGGTCCCTCCACAGAGGAGGGACCGAAAGGACAAAGGCTGTGTGTGTGACTGTGCCCCTGTTGGAGAAGCAGTTCTAGGACACACTGGGTATCTCAAATGGTGATAATGCCTGTGCTTTGGTAATTTAATTGATCCTGAAGTATCAGTGTGAAAGATTTCATTAAATATTCAGAAACACAGTGCATAAAATTGATAAGAGTGTGCTTATCCTCTAATTACTACACCCGACCATATAAAATGAAGCATGAGGTATTTTTACCTCTGCTGAACATCAGAATATGTCTCACAAGTGTATTTTTTCATCTTCTGCAGGAGCCATGTTGATCATGTGTGGTGGATTTTGTATTTTGTCACATGCAGGTAGACCTCAGGGAATTTTGAAACTGGCTTTCAGTGATCCTAATGAATGGGTGGACCTATTGCACCATATCTCGCTACAGCTGCACTTACTATGTGTTTCCAGTGCCAGCAGTCCCTCATCTTAAGCAAGAATAATATAAATAAGGGTGAATTTAGGCAGTTATATTTGGATAACAGATTGTTAATGGGCAGTCATTTGGAGTACTGCAATGGTAAAGTTACACTAACTACTGAGGCTTATTGCAGAAACAGGAGCTACAAAGCTGGATATCAAGACGTACTTTCCTAAAACAAGGGCCGCTATAGTATGTTTAAGGGAAATAGTTGAAGCTCTTCTACTTGGAAAGTACTTTTGCAAGTCTTCAAGCATGTTTTCAGACTTGAATTTTATGGTGTATTACATGGTATATTTATTAACAGATAGCATTCTTTTAGGAACAAGATGCATTTGGAACGTTTACAGGAATATGAATGATAACATTTCATGAATGCCATTTACAAGATGCACTTGAACATCAGCTAGAGCACCAGCTTGTTCTCCTTTAATGAATAAAATTGTATAATAGAAGTGTAATTGAAATGTGTCACTGCAAAGAATATCTAGCTCTTTACATCTCTTATCCTATTTCAGTTTCCTTCACCTATTCTTCCCAGCTGCAGTCTATATTTTGGAGCTGCTAGTCCCTTTCATTCTAATACAAAAGTTGAATCACTTTACTTTTTTCTTTCTTTTTCTGTTTTTTTCTTTTCTTTTTTTTTTTTTTTTTTGTTCCTAGCATCTCGCGCAAGGTTTTGAGATTCATCTTTCTGTTAAGTAAAACTTTTTTAGAAGATAGTCTTCTGGCATCGTTCTTCAGAAAATGTGCTGCGATATGTGATGAGGCTAGAATTAAATCTGGATTCTCCACTTGTGGAAATGCAAGCTTCCCGAGATTATAGAAGTTTGGCCAGATTTGTAGCTGCAGAAGATAAAGGTCGGTCTTTGAGCCCAAGAAATAATACTACAAAATCTTTAAAATGCTTGAATTAATTATTCCCTCCTCAAAAAATCTTGTACAATGTATCAGTATTATTTTACAACTCATCTGAGGTTAAGACCTATGTTTAAAAATAATGATCACAGTTTGAAATATCAGAGGGATGACTTTTCCTTTGTGCTAAGCACCCCAAAAGCTATGTACTTTGAGAGCAGCTGTGAATGTCAGTTTTAAAAACTAGACTGATCTTCCTCAAATTAGGCAATAAGAGTAGAAATTCTTTGTGTTTAGTTCAAGTATATTTATTCAAGACAAAAAACATTTTGCGTTAACAAATGTAGTTAGAAATTTTGAGACTCTTGCTTCTACATCCTGCATCTAAAATAAGTAGGTCACAATCTTCATTACAGTGTCTAAACAGCAACTTGATAATTTTTTCCTGCAGGAAAAGATTAAATGAAAGAGCAGTAAATTTCAGTGATGAACTTCCATTCAAACTAGGCTATATCTGTTGACAAAGGGTTTCTTGTTTTTGGTTTTTTTAAGTAACTCTACAGGTGAATTGTTACTATCTGTACAACTTTTCCCATGTCAGGCACAGTTCCTTTTCTACTGCTGTTATAGCAATGAATATTGGGAACCATTGCTGAGACAGAACTAACTGATTTGAAAAATGTTCCATTCTGGATGAATGAGCTAAATTTAAAGGAGGCATGTGCTGGCTTTAAGTAACATCGAAGATGGTGGAATATTTTAAGGGTGGCTAATGAAATGGGGCCAATTGATATAAACTGGTGTGGCAGAATCATTATTGAGTCAACAGTATGAGTTCTTATAAGGATTTCATGCCAGATTTTCTTTCTTGGTGCTTTATGATCCATAAGATGAAAAAAAAAAGGAATTATTGAAGAAGCATATCTGAGAAGCTGGATACCATTTCTGTTGTAATTGTAGGAGTCCTCTCAATGGATATTGTATCTGACAAAACATTGCAGCAATTAATTAGCAAATTTCTGAGGCATGTGCATTATTAAAAGTATGTCAGTTGTCCTGTATATTTGATATCTTTAAATTTCACAGGTTTCAAAATAATTTTAAGACTTGGTATATAAACAACATTGGTAAATAATATAATACTATTTTGTTAACCCAGCTTACATGCTGTTGCTAAGAGAAGATTACATTTCCATTACATGGCAAAAAATATTTCACCATTCCCACTGAGAGAGTTGGGATAGTTCAGCCTGGAGAAGAGAAGGCTCTGGGTTGACTTTATTGGGGCCTTCCAGCACTTAAAGAGGGTCTACAGGAAAGATGGGGATAAACTTTTTAGCAGGGCCTGTTACGATAGAACAAGGGGTAATGGCCTTAAACTAAAAGAGAGAAGATCTAGACTAGATATAAGGAAGAATTATTTTTTTTTTTTTTACAATGAGGGGGGTAAAACACTGGTACAGGTTGCTCAGAGAGGTGGTAAATGCCCCATCTCTGGAAACATTCAAGGTCAGGTTGGACGGGGCTCTGAGCAACCTGATCTAGTTGAAGGTGTCCCTGCTCATTGCAGGGGAGTTGGACTAGATGACCTTTAAAGGTCCCTTCCAACCCAAACTATTCTATGATTCCCACTAAGCTCCTGCCCAAACCCCTCTTTTTAAAAATTTGGTTTTACTGGAGATTAGACCTAGAAAACGAGTGAGAGTCTGCCTTAGCAATGAGAACAGTGGATGTATGTAGGTAGTAAACTCAGTGGAGGTAAAGAATCCCCCCCAGTTTCCTGGAGAAACTGATGCACTACGGTCTAGACAAGTGGTTTGTGTGGTGGGTGGGGAGCTGGCTTACAGGCCCCACCCAGAGTGTGGTGGTAAATAGCTCCTTTTCAAACTGGCAACCTGTCACAAGTGGGGTCCTCCAGGGATCAATAGTGGGTCCAGTACTGTTTAATATCTCCTTAAGTGATCTGGATGATGGGATCAAGCGTACCCTGATGAAGTTTGCTGATGATTCCGAACTGAGCAGGGAAATGGACACTAGGAGGGAGAACCACCCTACAGGAAGACCTGGATAGACTGTAAAAGTGAGCAAACAAGAACCTTATGAAGTTCAACAAGGAAAAATGTAAGGTCTTGCACCTGGGAAAAAATCCAGGAGTGCAGCACAGGCTGGGATCTACCTGGCTGGGGACCAGCTCTGTGGAAAGGAACATGGAGGTCCTGGTGGACAGCAAGCTCAATATGAGTGAACGGTGTGTTGCAGTGGCAAAGAAAGCCAAAAGGATGCTGGGTGGCATCAACAAGGGCATCACCAGCAGAGATAAAGTCATTATCCCACTCTACTCAGCACTTGTCAGGCCACATCCGGAATACTGCGTTCAGTTTTTGTCTCCACTATACAAAAAAGATGTGGACAGGCTGGAGAACTTCCAGAGACGGGCCACAAAGATGATCAAAAGACTGGGAAGCCTGCCAAGTGAGGAAAGGCTGAGAGGACTAGGTTTCTTCAGCCTTGAGAAAAGAAGGCTTAGAGGAGACCTTATCACCATGTTCCAGTATTTAAAGGGTGACTACAAAGAAGATGGAGACTCCCTTTTTACGAGGAGTTACATGAAAAAGACAAAGGGTAATGGGAGCAAGTTACTCCTGTGGAGATTCCGGTTGGGCACAAGAGGAAAATTTTTCACAATGAGAACAATCAGCCATTGGAATAATCTCCGCAGGAAGTGGTGGATTCCCCATCATTGGACACTCTTAATATTCGGCTGGACAGGGTGCTGGGCCATCTTGTCTAGACCATGCTTTTGCCAAGAAAGATTGGACTAGATGATCCTTGAGATCCCTTCCAACCTATTATTCTATGATTCTATGAATTTCTCTTGATCATTCAGATACTTAAATTGTATTGAAAAGTCATTCTACAAATAATTTACCAGTCAAATTAAGACAATGGATGAATTCTGTTAGCTGGTATAGCCTTATTCACTTTTCTACTACCACACCTTTTCAGCTTGTGTCAACTCTTCACGTAAGATGTATGAGATGGCACGAAGAGCTATCGTAGTTAAAGATACAGAGGAGTCAGATGGCACACCCTTATTTTTAAATGGGTGCAGTTTGCCTTACCTTACCTTGGTATGATATAAGTTATTTCCAAATGGCCTGAATTTTCAGGGTGGATGTTCTTCATAATTTGAAAGATATAAAACAAATTAAAGAAATAATCAGCAATGTTTTGAGAATTATTTTAAAATCAGCTTTGACATCCTAGAGAAAACTGGGGTTTTTTTTGGTGAATATTAGACTTATAAGTGAACAATTTGCTTAGGAATTACTAATAAATAATCTTTGGTAACCTAAGTATAGGCAAATTCCTCTTGCAGCAAAATTAATTTATATTGTCAGAAGGCTTTACTACATGATAGACAAACAAAAAAGAACATAATAAAATTATAAAGATACAACCAGCTCTTGAGCTTCCTAGAAGGCCTTGTACACCCATCGTAATATTTTGAATTATTTCAAAAGGTTGGATGATGCTGTTTCAAGTAATATATATGTAACAATTTACGTAACAAATATCCCATGTACAGGACCACAAGGCTGAATATGAGCTGTGCAAATATTTGGATGTCATGTTGTGGGATCCTAGTTGCACGTGCACTCTTCCTTGTGCTTAAAATACTGTCTTCTGCTTATTATTGTGATGGGGTCTTATTTTGCACCTGATACAGAAAACATTGTGTGCTATAATCATAACTTGGAACTTGTGTTAGCTTGACCGAAATCTGAATACAGTCACTACATGCTCATGGAGTAGTACCTATTTTCTTTCTAATGTATGCCTGATGATTGTCAAATTAATCATCAAGATAATAAGATAATTGAATTATTCTTATTTCTGTGACTTCCAAACAGTAGCATGCAAACTAAGCAAGCATATTTTAATGATGTATTTAAAATGCAATTCAAT
This sequence comes from Charadrius vociferus, assembly GCF_000708025.1. Taxonomy (NCBI): domain Eukaryota; kingdom Metazoa; phylum Chordata; class Aves; order Charadriiformes; family Charadriidae; genus Charadrius; species Charadrius vociferus. The sequence goes on along the minus strand of NW_009647939.1, from coordinate 946,218 downwards.
ATTGAACTTATTTACATAAGCAGAGTGTTCAGTAATATGGGGACACTGTAAGAAATTTAGAATTATTATATTTTTTTAATGTAAACAACCTTGAGTGGATTAGCATGGAGTGGACTGTACTACATGCAGTACAGCCAGAATGATCTGCATTGTTCGCCTACTTGGCTTTTAGTCCTTAATGATTTATTTTTGTAACTTAACAATTACATGACCTCTGTGGAAGTTGCTGGAATGTGATGTAAAAATAAAATAAATCTTCTCTAGGTGTGCTGTTTGCTTTTTTTTTTTTAATGGATAAGTTCTTTAGTGGCCACTTTTTTGTTTGGTCTAGTGATGTATGAAACAACTTTTTGAAAACTTTTTAAAACTTATTCTTCCCTTTTTGAAGTATAAACTTTGTATGGACTTGTTTGCCTTTTCATTATGATAGTAGTTCATTTTTATCATCAAACTTGTATATGATTACTTTGTCAGCAGCGTTTGAGTCACACACACACACACACACAAATAATTAAATAAACCTCACAGATATGAGGCCGAGAAAGGAAGCCTGTTAAGCCCTTTCCACATTTGCCAAATACAGGCACAAGAAGGACAGGGGTGTGCTAAAATATCAGACAAGTTGTCCAAACGACTTTGGAGCCTGAGATCAGTGACTTTCTACTCAGGTGAATGATCTCTGCTTGAAAACAGTGTGTCAAAGTTGTAACATTTTTATGTTGTGACTTGATATGTATACATGTTGTAAATATACACAGAAGATATGTATATGTATGTGCGTGCATGTGTATGTATGTATGTGCATGTATGCACATATGTAGAAATAGATAGTGGGTATGTCAAATGTAGTCGTAAAAAATTATCAGAACTGAGAATTAAGCTCAGGTCTCTTAAGTCCCTGCCTGGAGACACTTGCTTTCATTCTCCCCAAGTCCGTCATCTCCTCCATACAAAGCAACTTTATTTGCCTAGAGAAGGTATCCTCCCTCCATTAACTGCATCTGCTAACAATTTCGGTGTCACTCTGCTTCAGTATCTTTTTTCCCTAGTGTCAATGTATGCCCAGAGAAGATTAACTTAATTGATGTAATATTTGAAATTCTGTCTCGGTGTCAGGGCTCCTCTGTAGTTCTGGGACTCTGGACTCCCACCACCAGGAGTGGTTCTAGCAGCCGAGTGACATCTTTAATATTTTGAAGGTTGTTAATTTCAGTTTGAACCTTTTGAGAGCTTATTCTGCTTAGTGAGATGATAGATTTGTTCTCTGAATATATTAGAAAACTTTAAGGGTTGTGATTGAAAAGTAAAGTATAAGCAGAAAATGAGTCTTGCTTACCTTAGTTTCATTAGTTTGGAATTGTTTTTAAAAATAGCCATAAAGTCTGGAACGTTTCACAGTGCATTGGAAATAGATAGAAGACGTTGGAGTTCCGATCTATCCTTTATACTCCTTACTATGCAGTGTGTCAAATTATATTTGGCCCTGAAATACAGATAGTTACAGGTATTCTTATAATCTTATAGCTATGCTTTTATCAGTTTCAGCCCAGAAAGTTAAAAGAGTGACATGGAGTATTCCTGAGATTATGCCTGTGATAAACAGAGTTTTTATTTGCTAATGTAAATGTTATTCAGTTCATAATTACCTTTCTGGTACTTATCAACTCTTGGCATTCAGTCTTCCCATTTGTCTAGTGTTTTATTCCCTGGAAATCTTCCTCTCAGCTGGTAAGGTTTTTTTAAACTATAGGGCTGCATAATTCAATATGTTTTTCTATGACTTTAAAAATTGTCTGTTCATGTTTTAAAAGCTTTTTAATATTTGTGCTAACTTACAAGAAAGCTGGGACATACTGAAATTTTAAAAATGATAAAAATAGATGACATTACTTAAAAAATGGACCAGGAATACTCATTTGATCACTGCTGCTGAGTTTCTTGTACTACAAGCAGCTATGTCCTTCAACCTGCTTTTCCAAGCAAAGTTAATCAGCAGGAATTAATTATTTTCTGGATGCAAAAAGCACTGAATTATCGGCTGATAAAATAACTGCATTTTGTGCATGTGTCTACCCAAATTATAGGCAGTACAAGTCAACACATAACTTTAAAAGTACAGAACCATTCACCAAGAGCTCCTCTAAAATTATTAATTACTTTGTATCCATATTAGTGTTTGTTAAACAGTTTTCTTTGGGGGAGGGGTGGTTTGTTGGTTTTCTTTTTAGCATTCAAATGAATGCAAATATGAAATGTTAATTAAAATTGTTACTTGCTCATTCTTATGTGATATTAGAATGCTATAGTAGTACCAATTAATTATTTCTGGTTGTCAAATACAATAATAGTTTAGAGTAGTATCTGTAAACTGAAAATAAAATTTTGTAAGCTATGTGGTCAGTTTTAATGATGGTAATCAATACTTTAAAAACTGTATGATGAGGACTTACAGAGGTACTCAGGGACATTAAATACATGGAGACTCAGCCTATACATACTAAAATTTAAAGCTGCTTATTAAAACTGAATCTAGACCATTATACAGAGAGACTGCAGTCTAAGGTGTTACATGAGTAAAATATATTTGTGGGGAATTGAGTCTACATTTCCTGTGGTGTTTCATTTGAAAACTGGTTTTCATTTTGCTTGCTTCAATGGAAGATATTAAGTTCTTTTAACAGGGCTTTGTGAATGTCTTGAACAACTATTTTCACCACTAAATTGCAAACTTTATCTATGGCACTTTGTATCATTCTCAGCCAAAAAAAAGTCCGTGAACATCCCTAGGGAAGAATATTACTACTTTGGCAGGAGAAAAAGTGCATAATACACAAGATGGCACTGTTTCACTAGTGAAAATATCTCATTTTCACAGATAACAGTGTGAAATTTTCATTGTGAAAATGTCTCATTTTCACAGATAACAGTGAAAAATGTGATATGAGAGTGCAGAAGGATTTATATTTTTGTATAATAGAAAATAAGATATTTGCATAGTTTAATGGCTTTCTTTATTATAGACAAACCAAAGTATAACTATATAGATGCAAGACCACATAACTGAAGCAAGTGAAAATGCCTCCAACGTCAATGTTGACAAAATTGAATGGATCGGGAAATGGAAAATAGATCTGAGCTAAAATTCTGTGTGACTTTTGCTTCTAGGAATTCCAGAGAACTTGGAATTTAGCTTTCAGATGGTAGTTTTCTCCTGAATTGTCTCAGAGCTCCCTCTGACAGGCACAATAACCATACGATCTAGTTTTCTAAACTGTGCTTTTAAGGGTAGCTTGTTAAGAGCAAAAGGTATATGCTGAATCACGGAATTGTTTAGGTTGGAAAATACCTTTAAGATTATTGAGTCCAACCATTAATCTAGCACTGCCAAGTTACTACTAAATCACTAAGCCATGCCACTAAGGATGACATCTACACGTCCTTTAAATACATCGAGGGATGGTGACTTAGCACTTTCCTGGGCAGCCTCTTCCAATGCTTGACAACCCTTTCAGTGAAGACATTTTTCCTAATATCCAATATAAACCTCCCCTGGTGCAACTTGAGGCCATTTCCTCTTATCCCATCACTTGTTACTTGGGAGAAGAAACTGACACCCACCTCTCTACAACCTCCTTTCAGGTAGTTGTAGAGACTGATAAGGTCTCCCCTCAGCTTCCTTTTCTCCAAGCTAAACAACCCTCAGCTGCTCCTCATAAGACTTATTCTCTAGACCCCTCACCAGCTTTCTTGCCCTTCTTTGGACACGCTTCAGCCCCTCAGTGTCTTTCTTGTAGTGAGGGGCCCAAAACTGAACACAGGATTTGAGGTGCAGCCTCACTGTGGCAAGTACAGGGAAACAATCAGACCATTGGCCTCAGCACATTGGTCCAGCCTGTTCAGATCCCTCTGTATTGCTTTTGTACCCTCAAGCAGGTCAACACTCCTGCCCAACTTGGTGTCATGTGTAAACTTACTGAGGGTGCACTCAATCCCCTTGTCCAGATCATTGATAAAGACATTAAACAGAACTGGCTCCAATACTGATCCCTGGGGAACACCACTTGTGACCGACTGCCAATTGGATTTTACTCCATTTACCACACCTCTTTGGGCCTGGCCACCCAGCCAGTTTTTTGCCCAGCAAAGCATATGCCCATCCAAGCCATGAGCAGCCTGTTTCTCCAGGAGAATGCTGTGGGAAACAGTTGTCAAAGGTTTTACTAAAGTCTAGGCAGACAACATCCACAGCCTTTCCGTCATCCACTAAGTGGGTCACCTTGTCCTAGAAGGAGGTCAGGTTAGTCAAGCAGAACTTGCCTTTCATAAACCCATTCTGACTGGACCTGATGAACTGGTTGTCCTGTATTTGCCCTGTGATGGCAGGCAAGATAATCTGCTCCATAACCTGCCCCAGCACTGAGGTCAGATTGATGGGCCTGCAGTTCCCTGGACCCTTCTTCCAGCCCTTCTTGTAGATGGGCATCACAGTTTCTGAGTTCCAGTCAACTGAGACCTCCCAAAGTGATGTGAAGTGCATGGGAATTTCTTGTAGTGTAGAAGGCTTCATTTTTTAGTTAGGTCTTAAAATCTAACCTAGGTTTTAACCTGTCATTGAAAAAAAAATAATCATAAAAAGGATACAGCACATTTTCAAATTTTTTTTTCTTCTTTAGACATTTCTGACCTTAGGCGATATTCATAAGTTCAGCATTTGTGAAAACCCACCTTCTTCTCTTAATGTGCCAAACTATGATATAGGAACATAATTGTAAATGTTTCTTAAAATTTCACCAGGATTTGTTACTTAAATTTACAGTGTTTGTATATGATATTATTCTTCTAAGGGGCTGAGTAGAAAATCTGCAAGCCATCGACCAGATTAGATGGAGTCAGTGCGGTAACATTTCAGCATTTTCAGTCTCAGATGTCTAAATTTAAGTACATATGAACTGATAATTTGGTACTCCTTGATCTTCTTTTTGAGATTGTATACCTCCTTAGGTGTTTTGACATAGAAAGGTGTGATTAACTCTTATATCCTTGTTTTAAAATTCCAATGTTTAAAACCCTATATATATATAAATATATAAAATATTGTATAAGAAAGCATATTCAGAGGAAAGACCATAGAAAAGGAAGGCTTGTAGTTCCATTTGTTGTTAATTGTAATAGTAACTGTTACTTCTAGTTTAATGATGATTTTTTTTTTTGTTCTTAAGAAAATGTCAGAATTAATTCCATCTAATTTTAAATAAACTTTATCAAGGTAGATGTCATCTTACTGTTCACAGATCTGAGCTCCACTTAACGACATGCAGAAGTCAGTTAACGAAGGCACCATCCTTACCTGCTTATAGATTTTATAAGGCTTAAATATGTTCACTCTGAAATTTCACCTGTTAATAATTTGCAAAATATTGGTGGGAGTGTGTTTGAAGCAGGCTTGTCTTTAACAACTCTCACTTTTTTTTTTTTTTTTTTTCATCAGGGAGCAATTTCAGTGTTATTTCTTGTTAGAGAAAAATAAACTGGAAGATGTGGTCTGGAAGCACACATCCCTGTGTTTTCCAGCTGTTATGTGGTACTTCACTCACGGGACGAGATTATAAGTGGATCCCATGAAATGTATACATTGTGGTTATAGGGACCATAGTGCTTATAGCTTCACTCTGCGTTCTGCTTCTATTCCACTTTCTAATGTAGCCAGTATCTGTAGCTATTGTACCCTGCAAGCAGGAGGGCTTATAACTTAATTAAGAGTCTAGCATGCAGTCTGTTAATGAAGTTTCATAACTATCAAGAGGTGACTGTTTATTTCCCTTTTATAACGTTTGTGAATTTTCATTGGCTTGGACATTCACACTTTTCCCCTGCCATAACCATGGTATTGCTAAACTGTTACAGAAAATGGTTCTTATTTACAGACCTCAAAGTGCTTTATAATCACACTGTATATGTAATTTGAGATAGTTTTGTTCCTGTTTCCTGGATACAGGAGTTTGAGTATGAAAAGACATTGTACTTTGACCAACAAGCCAGCGACTGGGTTTGGTAAAAGGAACACTTGTGGTAACTGTATTTTGTAGACCTTGACCATATAGGAGACATTCTTCAAGTGCATTGTAATAAAATGCTAGGGACCAAGTTTTTCTGGGTTTTGGTAATGTATTTATCCATTTAGTATAAATATCTAAAAGGCTTAGGATTTTTTTATGTTGACCTCTTTGCAGTGATGAATTTTATTTTGATACCACTGCTTGATAACAAAAGCAGTTGAGATCCTCAACTAGAGATGCATATAGATGTGCTACAGTAGAAGTGACCCTTTTCGATGTTATCACTCAGTGAAGGTTTTTATCAAGAACAGCAGCAAATAACTCCAGTTAGTCTTCTGTATTAAATAAAATGGTAAACAAATCTTCAACCATTTCTAGGTAGTCACATTGTTGAGATGCTAATTTCAAATAAAAATAATAGAATTTTTGTTTATTGTATTTTGTTTGTAAATATTGGTTGAATTTTGCTCACCTCAAAGTATAATCTTTTTGTATAATTTTGAAATTGGTAACTTTATACTGTGAGTGATAATCATTAACTTGCTAGAGAATAATAACATTTTAAATTTTCTATTTTGAATTTCTGCTGTTGCTACCACACAAATAAAATTTCAAGATGTCTTGGGGTGGTTTGTTTTGTTTGGTTGGTTCGTTTGGTGTTTTCACCTTTTAGTTTCTCAAAACTCTTGTGGACACTGGGACTAGAATGGTCACTGTAAAATAAACATTCTAATTTTGCTGTGATATTGCATCCAGTTGGGATTGGACATATTATAAAGAAACAAATCTCTGAAATGTTTCTGTGTTCGTAGTATCGTTATTCTCAGGAATGCAAATAGTGCTTCATAAATGTTTATAATCTCTAACTTTTTTCCTAAAACACCTTATTTTTTTTTTCCTGAACTTGTTCAAGAGTTTGCATAAAAATTGGAATTTACATCTACTTTTGATTTTATTTTAAAGTGCATTATCAAGTAACAGAAGGCAATTCTTCAGTAAATGAAATAAGCTTGAAAGGATACCAGCAGCAGAGGCAGCGTATTAGTACTTGCCATGTTTCAGAACTCAAATGAACAGAAACATAATGAAGAGACTGAAGCATTAGCTGCATCAGAACATCCACTTAAGACTGGAGTATGTTTTAAGTGCTGGCAGTCACATAACAAAGTAACATCATCTATTAGTGAGGAATTTATTCTCTGTTTTTAAAAATAATATATCCATTAATCATTACAATGTTTTCATTAAATTTTAGTTAACCAACAGTAGATACTATAGCAGAAATCAGAAGCAGTCTGAGCTAGAAATCATACATAAATACCAAGAGGACAACAGGAACCTCAATTCCAGTGGGATTATCTTTCTTTGTTTAGCTGGCTCTGGTACTCCAAGGAAGAGCCAGATCCACCCTCTGTGTTCAGGTCTGCTGAAGACGTACAGTGCAGTGCACTCTCTGCTTTTACACTCAGGGTTAACCAATTAATGAGATAAAGGTAGGATTTTTATTTCCTCATTCAATTAGCAAGATGAATTTTGCATTTCTATTTTTATTTTACTTCTGTGGAATAAAACATTTTCAAAATGCAAGTCTACATGCTGTGTTCTCCCCATTTCTATTACTAATTGTGGTCATTTTACGTTGCTTTGAGCTGGGGCGTTGGACTTGATGAGGTCCTTTCTAACCTGCATTGGTTTATGATTTTCTTCATCTAACGATTGTATGAAAATCATGTCCTGCTTTCCAGACTCATAGAAGTGAGAAACTGATTTATTCTGTAATTTTTCCATTAATGGGTTGTTAAGGATACTATTTACGGTAATGACTGACAAGTTACTTCCTGATAAGTTATTGGCCAGCTTGACTTTGGAACATCAGGTACTCTTGCTGATCACTCACTGCTGCCGTACAGTGTCATTTTTGGTATGTTTAAAGCTATGGAGACTATAAATTGAAACAATCTCCTAGGCCTTATGTTGTTATGACTAAGTTAATTTCTTATCGAATTCAGTACAACTTTGCTGAACAAGGCATGCTTTGCTTGTCAGTTTTTTCTTGGCAGTGGTATTGGAAGGATCTTGCAGAAATTCCTCAACAATTCTAAAGATTAAATGAGAATATGGATTTAAAGGAAGAAAAGACTGAAGGTCAAATGAAAGGGTGACTAAGAGGACTTTTTCCCCACTTTCTTTTTCTTCCTCCCAGTCATACTGACAGTTCTTGCACTCCCTTAACTTCTCTCTTCTAACTGAATACTGCAAATACCAAAGTAAAAGAGTAGAAAGGACTGATGCTTTTCTCTGTAAGTGCAGGATTCCAAACACTCCTGGTATTTCAGAGCTAAAGATTCAGTTCCCTGTGATGGCTTCATGCAGAATCGTGGTTTGGGGTTTTAAGAAACTGTTGTGGTTTGGGCTGGACTGGCCAGTGAAACGAATGACAGATGCTCTGTGACCTCTCTGCCTTCAGAACAAACATGAAACTCCATTTTTCTCACTTTTGATTGAGATTCCAACAGAATTATGACTGAAATTCTAACTGAAGAGAGATAAAGCTAGCAGAGTTTGATAGGATGGTAATGGATATCACTTCATTGGACTTTTGCAGCCTAGCAGGGTGATGTTCTTTTTCTAGTCCTCTAGAACACTCTTTATATCTACAAAGGCAATAAATAGGAACTAGGTAACCACTTGCTGTTTGTGCTTTCACAGGTGTTCTTTACCATTACCACAAAATATAGTTCAAATGACTGACCAGGATGTTTTTAAGTGTCCATTAAATTTTACTGAAATTTTACAATCCTTAGCATGCTAGGCATGCCTGTTTATGAAGAAACCCCTAAGGTATTTAGAACATCTGTGAAAACATAAGTAGATCATAAAACATCATCATTTTCTAGAGTCTTGTATATATTTCTTCATTAGTGGGTAGACATGGGGAAGGTGCTTTACTTTGGTCCTCCCCAAAAAACATAAGCATCACAGTGCATACATCTCTTGTAGAGTGTATCTTTTGTCTACTTAGCCCATGCTCTTTTCCTGCAGACATCAAAGTTTTACTCTTACTATGAAGTATTGTCTGTCTGTCCATAGTCACTGCTGTAGGTTCTTTACTTGGGTTCTGATTGCACTGAGAAATTATCTTGGGAAGTTGGAGACGGTGTCTTCAAAAGATTGATTCTAGCCCTCTCCCTTCCACAAAAGTGCCCAGAGAACCACACAGGGGCATTGGGAATGATTGTACAGAGTACAGTGAGATGAGACTTGAACTCCTGTATCCATGTTTTCCCTTCTCCTTCAATTTCTCGTAAATTGTACGAAATCAGTGGGGTTTGCTAAGAGTTTTTTTTTTTTTTAATTCTTTAAGAAATATATTTACATGGACTGTATTGTCTTTATTAGCCTTGGCTGTAAGGTGATATTAAATACTTGTAATATATGAAAGTAGGACATGAAGAGTTTTGAAGTTTGGCAAATCTTAATAGCATTTTCTTTCTTTCACTAAAACTTTATTTATCATCATAAAAGTAGTTTAGATGCTAGAATACAGATGTTAAACTATATATTAACATACACTTATAAAAAAAATTTAAGTGATGATATAATTCTTTGTAACTTCTATGCAGTTTGCACAAAAGCCTTTTAATGCACATTTGCACAAGGTCACCAATAACTTACAATATCTTTTAGTGTTGGATTTATGTGAAAATAACTGAAAATCTCTTTTGCAATTTCAAAGGGCTTAAATATGATATTTTACTGTCATGTACTTCATCAATATTTTATGTAAAATGAGGATGAAAAGCACATTTCAACAAATCAAAGACTTCAAAAATATTGTATAGATTCCTTTCTTTTACTGAAAGGATTTTTTTTTTACGCAAAAAGGTGAATAAGGAGCTCAAAGTAAAGAAAAGTCACATTGAAACTGTAATGCATAATAAGAGTTCTATTAGCAAAGGTAAAATACCTTGTGGGGCAGTTGCCAAACAGATTATCTACACCTGAAAGGCTGGCTAGCTCTGCGGTACTCCGACATGGGCTTTGGGGCTCGTCCGTGAGGGTGGGGAAGCTGGGAGCGACCCCCAGCCAGGGTGGGCAGGGCCATCACTGGTGGGGCACCATCCCACAGCACCTGAGCTGGCTGAGCAGAGCAGGGTTGGTGGCAGGTGTCACTGACAGTCAAACAATCAGTGACCTAATGAAAGGTGAGGTAACAAGTCAGGTCTGAGGTTAGTCTGGGAAATCCCAGTGACAGTGCAGGAACAGCCACGTGCAGGACTGGGAACTGGTGTAACTTCAGCATAGCTCGGGCCAGGTCTGGGTGCCCCTGGACCCATGGTTATGGGTGCATCGGTGGGGGTCCCTGGTGAGGCTGGTAGGGGAAATTAAGGCCTATTGATGCCTGCAGGGCTCTGCCCTGATTGCAATGCAAAGCTTTGGTCCTCTGATGGAGACTGCGGTTTTGCTGAGATTCCCGTGGCAAGTGGATGATGGAGAAACGTAAGCCAATCACACAGATCAGGTTGGCATATTCTGCTGTAGATTTACAGGTGTAATTTTATCATGGGATGTGAACTGACATAGCTTTGTGGATCACAAGACAGCAGTGAAGGCACAGGTAACCGCTGGCATCAGACTGTTTTACTTTCAAGTATGCAGGATGCTGCTTTTTGACATTGTTCATATAATTTCATGGGAGAAAGGCTATCATTGCAGGAGATCCCATTTCAGCAATCATCTTTTAAAAATCAGATTCGAGATTTGGGCAGAAGAGGTGGAAGAAAATGGGCACTGAAATACACTGCAGTTCTCTCAGATGGTATTGGATTCATGCTTGTTACATTGTGTAGGATATTTTTTTTGCCGAAGATGGCTGGGGTGATCATATCCCCTAGGATCACATTCTAATCCTGTTACATCAATACAAGTTTAAAGAAATGCCATTGACAAAAGTTTTTCTGATCTCAGTTAGATTGGTATAAATTTCTTTGATAGTCAGAATTACTACATTGATGAAAATTGAATAGCTTGCCTTTAGAGCTTAGCAAGAACAGATTTTGGCTGGTACATCAGAAGTCAGTGCTCTTGCTTTTATTGAAATATTCAGCAAACTGTTATAAAACTTTTGAAAATGTTTATTTTTATGCCAATTAACTGTGTCAGTTCACCAACATGCATTTTGTTAATGATTTAGAAGGAACCAGAAATCTGAAGCGGTTTGAGGAAATTTTGTGGGTAATTTGTTGATAAAAAGCCCTTCTTTTATTCCATACTTGAACTTTAATCTTTTTGGACATCTTTGAGCATAATTATTAAACACAGTGGGAGTGGTGAAAATGAACTTTGGTTTTTGAAATTTCTTTGAACATATGATTCTATGATATTGGATTATAATTTAGTATCTTTTGGTCGTTCTTTTTAAATTTTTTTGTAAAACAGTGCAATTGAATCAGCACATCTGCTGTATAGGCAGTCATGTTGCTGAATTTGCTAGTAAAATTTATTATCATTGTTTTTTCCTTATACTGCCCCCCACAGACTAATGAAGGTGCAAGAGAGATATGAATGCCTCCATTTCTACTGTGCGGTTATTGATGTTGCAGTTGTCTTCGGACATACAGCAATGGAGACATGTTTTTCTATATGAATTAACCTTATGTAGAAGAAAATGGCCTGCTTCAACTGTATCTTCCAGGCTTTATCTTTGGGCTTCATGGCTTCCCAGAATATTTTCTTGAGCACCACAATTCACTGCAGCACAGTGACAGGGGAGAAGAAAATATGTAGAGAAAGAAGGTTCAGCTGTTCAACTATTATTTATGGTGAAGACTTCCATCTCATGAGTGCTATTTATGACACAGTTTGATTGTCATAGTTTCTATGGTTTCATAGAAATTTACATCTTGCAACTCATGCAAGAAGTGCACTCTATAAAACAGTGCCAAGGATTAGCTACAGAAGTAATTCTTAACCTGTGGCAGATCCTTGAGGTATGCAGATTTGGAGATAAATAGTCTCTATAAATATCACTGGGGAAGAAGGAATGGGGAAAATCCGACTTTCAGTGGGCATATTCAATAGATAATTCAGAAAACATAGAAACTACATTCTTGGAGTTCCTGCTCTTCTATAGGTTATTCTGTCTTGGCTAAATTCATATTGTTGAGCTAAGTGCTCCTAATAGTTAAAAATTACTCTTAATCCATTATTGTCAAAGGAGTCAATTATAGCAAGAAAACATAGTTTAGCATTCTACAGTTGTGCTGAATACAAATCATGTTTCAAGACTTTTACTTTTGTAATATGTTGTAAATTGAAAAGCATACAGACAATTAATGTGCAATACTTCTTTCAAGAAAAAAATTTAGGTGTGTTTTCTTGTGCCAGGTATTTTGAGCATTAGGGCTTATAAGAAAAACATGATTAATCAAATGCATAGTAACTCTTTCATCTTTCTGTGTCCTTTTTGTCAGAATAGAATGTGATTTATTGATGTGACTTCTGCAGTGCAGACCCCTGTTTCAAATGTGCTGTTCAGGTCCTGTAGTTGTTGTTGAGAATTCCATAGACAGGCTAAGCAGAAAAAAAAATAATAATGTATTACCGTCCTTTTAGGTAGATTTCAGAGGCCTTTTTTAATGCTTAATCTTTTCATATTCTGTTTATGTTTGGTAAATAACTGGCCTTTAGGGGGGGAAAAAAAAAAAAGAAAAAGAGAAATCATTCTGAGAACAATACTAAACATGCCTTAGAAAAACAATGTCAACAATTCTGAGTATTTCTGGAAGACTAAGAAAAGAATCCTCTGGGAAGAAGGCTTGACATTTCTCCTGTGTTTGTAGATGGAAGGAATTTGGAAGAATGTGTTTGGATCAGGATGGGAAATTGAACATTATCTTTGTATGCTTGTTGAATCGCACTTAGGACAAGTTTTAGAAGTAGAAAATACTTCATTTTTAGCAACTAGGATTACCTAACAATTCAGCTGAGAGTTTTACCAAAAAGGGCCCCCATTGAGTACCTGCAAGCTGAAGAGTTCCAGCCTGGTCATTCTGTCCTCACAAGGCAGCTGCTTCGTCTTACTTACTATTAATTTTTTTCCTCTTTATATGTTGTATCACTCAATTCGTAGGGAAAATAAAGTATTGATACTGAGAAGGGCTACAAAGCTGGTGAGGGGTCTGGATGACAAGCCTTATGAGGATCGACTGAGGGAACTGGGGTTGTTCAGCCTGGAGAAGAGGAGGCTGAGGGGAGACCTTATCACCCTCTACAACTACCTGAAAGGAGGTTGTAGCGAGGTGGGGGCTGACCTCTTCTCCCTGGTGACAAGTGATAGGATGAGTCGAAATGGATTCAAGTTATGTCAGGGGAGGTTTAGATTGGATATTAAGAAACATTTTTTCACTGAAAGGGTTATTAAACATTGGAATAGGCTGCCCAGGGAGGGGGGGGATTTGCCATCCCTGGAGGCGTTTAAAAAAAGGGTAGATATGGTGCTTAGGGACATGGTTTAGAGGTGGTTTTGCAGGGGAGGTTGATGGTTGGACTTGATGATCTTTAAAGTCCCTTCCAATCTCAGCAATTCTACGATTCTATGATATGTCTAGCTTTATATAAAACACATTAGTATAAGACCTTCTTCAAGTCAGTTATACTTGTGCCTCAGTGCTCAGAGCATTTAAAATTTACTTAGCCTGAAGTAATTAAACAGTAATATGTTCTTAATACTGTGATGATTTATAAAATTAAAATTAAATGAGTGATACAAAGGTGTGGCAGCCTAGTGATGAAAAAAGAAAGATATATACAATAAAATGTGGTAGAATGAAGTAGTGAAAGCATGGGAATTAACACGAGAAAGTTCTTAACTCTTGCTCATTCTGTATCTCTTCATACTTGACCATTCTCTAGTGTACTTCTGCAGTACAACTGAAAGTAAAATATGGTCTGCTGCTGAAAAAGCGCGGTTTATTATTCTCCTTCCCTCATACTAATTCTTGCATTGCTTTCCTTATTGCTGGCATTGGTATTCCTCTGGCACCATGCTGGAATGGTTTAAAAAGCTGAACTGAAAAGAAATTAAACCCTATTGCCCCCCCAAAATGATTTCCCCCCCCCCGCGTTATTTCCACAAACTAGGTCACTGTAGTTCAGATTGCAGGAACTGCCCAACAGCTGCAGAAACAGCCCAAAGATAAGAGTTTCCTTGCGAGAAAAAATAAAAATAAAAAATCCTGTGTGTGATTATGGGCTCCCAGGAAAGGACTTTTCTAAATCTTGAGTATCTGCATTAAGCTGCCAAATGACAGCTTAGAGTGATAATCAGTATATGTTATCTCAATTACAAAATTGCTGCTTTGTATTTTATTTCCATCTTTTCTTACATTAGGGCAGGCGTTTAGTTTTCTGAGCTGAAAATGCATAGACTGTGGGGCTGCCTTAGAACTCAAAGCAATTGAAATGGCTCAACTCTTATTTGAAGTTCAGATTTCACTAGGCATAGCTTCACCATTCTGATATCTCTGAAGAACATTCCATAGGTTTAATATGTGGAAATTTGAAAGCATATTTCACTCTAGTGCTTAATTTTGCAGTTGTGGCACTGCATCCAGAATTTGGAATGCTACTGTTTATTGAATCAATGTCTATTAAAGTTCATGCCAGTATTATTACTTTCTTTGATATAGGACACTATTGCTGGATCTCAAAGGGTGTACACTGTTTTGTTTTATTTTTTTAACTATCTATTTTTTAAACATCAAAAATGTTTTTATTTGGTTAACTAAACACACTGGGGAGATAAATGTAAAGGAAAATTAATTGTGTAATATCTTCATAAGCCACTATGGAATTAATATTACGTAGAAGATACTGCTCTACACTCTAAAAATAGATGCATTGCGACTGTGATTTTGACATACATAATTGTCTGATTCTTGTTGTCTCTTGTAATTCTTTCTGACTCTCTTAATATAAACAGTCTCTGATGGTCAAATTTGCATGAATTTATTTAAATGTGATTAAACCAGCAAAACTAGTCCAATAAATGGAGATTCAGTTGCTCTTTAATTTTATCATTTAATATGCCAACTTCTTTGTGTTTATTTAATGTGATTTTTCAGGTTGTCAGTGTACATCTAATGGTAATGCAACATGAAGTTTAGGAGATCATCTGTGGGAGACTACATTAATTGTTTTTGTTAATAATTCCTTTACTTCCAGTTGCTGATGGCTAATTTGTTGGAGTTTCTGCTATTTGACAACTGAGTTGGCTAATTATATTTTTATCTATCATACAAATTGTGTGGTAAATTACTATTCCTTGTTTGGAGGGCCTCTTGAGCACATTTCTTAGGATAATGCTTGGGATTTCAAATTTCATTTTATACAAATGTCTGCCAAGATTAATACTAAATGTTGTTGTGTATGTAAGCATTGTTAATGATGCACAGTTTTGCAATGTAATAGCAACCTGAGTTGTAGGATATATCATCTGCAAAATTATACTGGCAGAACATTTATTTAAAGGCTGTGATTGGTACACGGCTCTGTTAAATTCTCAGAACTTTCAGAATAAAGGTTGCTGCATGGAACCACAGTTGTGCTGCCTTCTGTAGGTATCTTCTGAGCCATGAACATAAGCTGTTTGATCCATCCCCCCACATCCTTAATCAGTGTCTTGGCATGGAAAATATCCACAAGAAGACTACTGTTAGTTAATATTATGAATAAACTGGAAGATAATAAGAAGAATCGGGTGGTTTTTATGGGGAGGAGCTTTATTAGTCCATCTTAATACATACAAGAATGTTCCTTCTGACAAAAGAAAGATCTCTTTTCTGGTATTTCCTTAAGCTCACGCAGGGGCCACTGATACGTGTGACTTGTGTAGGGCTTCAGTGAGGTGGTTTCTTGTTTCCAACTGTTTATTTGCACTAAACATAGATGGCTTTTCTAGGTGAAGAATGACAGTTGCCACAGCAATGCTATGTAAGTGGAGGGTGAAAGTAATCCTGTGGATGGGCAGGGGGCTAGCAACAACAAAATCTTGCTCTTAAGAAATGGCTCAAAATATTTTAAAATTCAAAAAGTCGCAGTCAAAGGCAACTGTAGTGGTGTTTTATTTTTTTCAGTAGTTTCAGCAGCACTGCACTAGATCTGTGACTTAAACCAGGCAAGTGATTGGAAGCATTACTAGAGTTAGAATTCTATAATGGGCAATGCAAGGCTGTGTATCTAAAGCGGGGAGGGCAGGCACATGCCCAGAATCTGGTAATAGGTGGACTGATACTATCTATACCCTCACATCTGGAATTACCAAAGAATCAGTAAATGTAGTTGAATTATTTTGTATTTTATTTTTTATTTTATTTGATGGAGCCGGTATCAGAGCATGGTGTGTCATACTCAGGACAATCTTACTGAAGTAGTATTATCCATGATGTGTATGTATAGCTGCTAGCAGTGAAATTAAACAAGACAACTGTGGTCTGCTCTGGAGTGAAGAACAAAGTCAGCAAGCATGATTTGCTTAATTAAACTGGTAGACAGGGTTCATTTTCAATTTGATATTCTCATTCACCTTGGAAGCAGACTGCTAATACCTAAAGCCTATTGTGAATCGGCTTTCCTTTTTCAAACTGAAAAATACCTGTAAATTTCAGGAAGAAGCTCTTAGTAGTAATGACTAATACCATTTGTATTTTTTAAAACAGGGATACCAGAAGAGTATCATAGTGCCACAAAGTGTCAAAAGATTGTTAAACTTATTTGAAAAAAAAACTATGATAGTCTTACTGTTTTAGAAACCTAGATACGCTTACAGGGGTGGAGGAGGCAGAAGAAAGGAATGGTGGAATAACATGTATGAGTAGAAGAGAGATTCAAAGACATGATTCCTGCTGCAGTTAGTTTCTCACAAAGAAATGCAGAATAAGGGTAATCTGAAGCTTTGTTAAAAGTGACAGTATCTGGATGCAAATTTTATGGAGTTTAGTAGCCCTCAGCTCTAAAAATAACAGTACTTTTGGATACTCCATCCCTTTACAACTGTGGTTCTAATTAAACACTGTAACAGCATTTGCCTACATCTAGAGCATAAATGTGATAATATTGGTAGAGTTGTATGCCTAACAACATAAAATTACTTAACAGAAAAAAGAAAAAAAAAGAAATGAAACATCTCTTTGGCTCTTGTTGAAATTGGGCCCTGTGTAAACTGTTACATTTTGTGGGAGAAAGAGAAGGCATTTGATTTTTTTATATATGGCTGTTTATAGGTAGAAGCTAATACTTTGCTGTTCAAGTGTTATTTATTCTGGCCATTAAAATAAAAATTGCGTGAATTTTATCTATAGGAGTCAGAGGATATGACGTTGTCTTCTTTAGAGAAATTAAATAGGAGATAAATAGTTACAATATGCCTAAATGGAAAAGCACTTAATTTTTTTTAATTTATTTTTATTTTATGTACTTAAAGGCACACACACAAAAATACTTGATTACATGTTAGCCAACTGAGTATAACCTGGTGATACTGTTTTTCTCTTTCTATATAATTGACAAGCTGTGATAAAACTAAGATGCTTTCATCTTCAGGTGTGAAGCACTTAATTTTGTTTTGTTTTTGTTTTTGTTTTTGTTTTTTTTTTTTCTAAATGCCCTTTTACAGTCCTGTATGTTTCCCTTTTTAACAACAGAAAGAGAAATCCCACAACCCTGTTGTCCTACCACCCTCAGAAGAAAGAAAATATCCCTCCCAGCAAAATGCCAGATAATGTCTTGGTGTTTACAAGGGGATAGTGGTCAGGGAGAAGAGAGTTATATAGTGGTTACAGAAGTTAGTTTTGTCTTATGTGGGTCATAATAAGAACATTGTCATCATTCTACTTGACCGGCACATTTTAATGCTGCCTTGGGCTCTCAATGGGTAAATCCAGTATGAATTTCAGCGTCTTTGCAGCTCTTTTGGTGGGGGGAGGGAAGGCAATTCTTTCACCTCCTCTTAATCATTAATTCTTGTAGAACTTCTTTGAATATGGTAACAATGTGATAAGAAATTTCAAATTGTGTTCTCATCATATTAGGAAGAACAAAACATTAAAGGTAGGCTTTCTGTAAGAGGGGCAGAATATGTGGCTCTTCTAAACAATAAAGCAAGTTAACGTGGCCTCAGTCATAAAAGCTACTCACACTCAAAATTCACTTCTTCACCTGGGAAGTTGGGGCGTTTGCCTGAGAGGGATTTATAGAACTTCAGAGGAGAGTCCAGATGTTGCAAGCAGCAGTGCTCTCCACACAGTTTTTGACTGAGTCTGCAGGGCCAACTCTGTCCCATTAATAAGTAGTTAGGAGAGTTGCCGGGTGATGGAAGAAGGCTGTATATAAGCACAAAGAAAGAAAGAAACAGCACCTGAAGGCAGCTTCCTCAGCCTTTGGTCCTCCTTCCTCTGCTCTGGGTTTCTTTAAACCTTTAAGTCTTTTTCTTTAAAAAGTGCTGAGGAAAACTGAGCTCTGTGATCAGTCAGCTTTACACTCCATATTAAGCTTGCATTTGAGTTTCCTCTTCACATACATTTTTCTTATATAGAATAGTTTTATCTTGAAATGTGAATGGGATTCTCTTATTCTTCAGAAAGACCAGTGTATGGCTGTGTACATATCCTTTAAAGCTAGGGCTTGCACTAAGGAACTTAAGAGTTAAGTTCAAACCAGGTGCCTGTTTTCATCATCTCTATTAAATGTCGAGAATCTATTGCTTTCTTTGAGACATTAGAAAACAGATCAGTGATCTGAGCTCTTCATTGTGCTTTCTAACAGATAAGGTGGCAAAAGGCCAACAGCAGAAAGACTGGGATTTCAGCCAGGGAAGGCAATGTCAGCCCTCCTGGGTGCCCCCCAAAGGGAGACCAGGGAGTGTATTGAATTAGTGTGTTTCCCTTCTTTCTTTTCCTCTTGCCAGCTGCTGACCCCATCGTGCTGGCTCTGCAGGGGGTCCTCTCTGGGAAAACAAGTGCTTTCATGAGGGCAAGCATCAGCAAGGGTCTACCTACCTGACAGCAAGACCAAAGTAATATCAGAGAAGTTAAAACCAGAAATAAACACTTGTCTTATTTTTCTTGCCAACGGCGAGAGCGGTATTTGTCTCCTGTAAGAGCTGTTTACATCAAAACAATTTGTGGTTCAGTGCATTGTATTGTCTTTGCATTTATTTGAATGTTACTGCTGTCAGTGTCAGTAGGTTTAGTGTGAAACCTATTTCTTGCACTCGTTGTTCCATTGAAGTTATCTTCTTTGACTTGTTGGAGCAAGGACTATCATTTTCTTTTGAGAATTGGATAGTGTAAGAATTTGAGATAAATTCTGAACCTCAGTCTTCAACACATAGACACTTATTAATGAGGCAATCAATACGTGATGCCTGCAGAGTGTTTTGGGAATCCTTTCCTTGAGCACTTCTGAGGTAGGATTCTCAAAACCCCTGGATTTTGGCTTCTGGGAATAAAACACCTTCAGTTTCCCTTGCAAAAGCGCGGCTGAACAATGGCTGTGAAAATGATCCTGTGGACAGTGCTGAACAGAAGGAGGAAGAAAACAATTAAAATTAACCTCTGTAATCTCCTTAAAAAATAACGATGGCAAACCGAACCTGTTTAAATTCTGACAGGTTTCAGTGCTCAGAGAGACCATTTAATAAATTATGCATTTAATTCACTTAACACTGACAGCGACCTGGTCACACAGGAAGAAAAAATGTTGTTGCTTCTAGTCTGATTCAAACAGTTTGCATCTCAAAATGTATTTGATGTTCACCTTAAAAAAAAAAAAAAACAAAACTGAAGTAGCCTGCTCCAGCATCTGGAACAGGTTAAGTTTCAGGTCACCCCAAAGATAGCAAAAACAAGCTCACTCCAGTGAAGAAGTTTCTGTGCAAGCAGAGGCATCACAGCTTCTACATGCTGGTTTTTTATGGTCTCATGCTTATCTTCTGGCAGTGGTGCTTCTGAGTGTTAGTTGTGCCTAAGTGCATGGGGTATAGGCCTCACAGTTAATACATCAAATGGGACATTTCTCAGTCAGCTTTACACTCCATATTAAGCTTGCATTTGAGTTTCCTCTTCACATACATTTTTCTTATATAGAATAGTTTTATCTTGAAATGTGAATGGGATTCTCTTATTCTTCAGAAAGACCGGTGTATGGCTGTGTACATATCCTTTAAAGCTAGGGCTTGCACTAAGGAACTTAAGAGTTAAGTTCAAACCAGGTGCCTGTTTTCATCATCTCTATTAAATGTCGAGAATCTATTGCTTTCTTTGAGACATTAGAAAACAGATCAGTGATCTGAGCTCTTCATTGTGCTTTCTAACAGATAAGGTGGCAAAAGGCCAACAGCAGAAAGACTGGGATTTCAGCCAGGGAAGGCAATGTCAGCCCTCCTGGGTGCCCCCCAAAGGGAGACCAGGGAGTGTATTGAATTAGTGTGTTTCCCTTCTTTCTTTTCCTCTTGCCAGCTGCTGATCCCAGCGTGCTGGCTCTGCAGGGGGTCCTCTCTGGGAAAACAAGTGCTTTCATGAGGGCAAGCATCAGCAAGGGTCTACCTACCTGACAGCAAGACCAAAGTAATATCAGAGAAGTTAAAACCAGAAATAAACACTTGTCTTATTTTTCTTGCCAACAGCGAGAGCAGTATTTGTCTCCTGTAAGAGCTGTTTACATCGAAACAATTTGTGGTTCAGTGCATTGTATTGTCTTTGCATTTATTTGAATGTTACTGCTGTCAGTGTCAGTAGGTTTAGTGTGAAACCTATTTCTTGCACTCGTTGTTCCATTGAAGTTATCTTCTTTGACTTGTTGGAGCAAGGACTATCATTTTCTTTTGAGAATTGGATAGTGTAAGAATTTGAGATAAATTCTGAACCTCAGTCTTCAACACATAGACACTTATTAATGAGGCAATCAATACGTGATGCCTGCAGAGTGTTTTGGGAATCCTTTCCTTGAGCACTTTTGAGGTAGGATTCTCAAAACCCCTGGATTTTGGCTTCTGGGAATAAAACACCTTCAGTTTCCCTTGCAAAAGAGCGGCTGAACGATGGCTGTAAAAATGATCCTGTGGACAGTGCTGAACAGAAAGAGGAAGAAAACAATTAAAATTAACCTCTGTAATCTCCTTAAAAAATAACGATGGCAAACCGAACCTGTTTAAATTCTGACAGGTTTCAGTGCTCAGAGAGACCATTTAATAAATTATGCATTTAATTCACTTAACACTGACAGCGACCTGGTCACACAGGAAGAAAAAATGTTGTTGCTTCTAGTCTGATTCAAACAGTTTGCATCTCAAAATGTATTTGATGTTCACCTTAAAAAAAAAAAAAAACAAAACTGAAGTAGCCTGCTCCAGCATCTGGAACAGGTTAAGTTTCAGGTCACCCCAAAGATAGCAAAAACAAGCTCACTCCAGTGAAGAAGTTTCTGTGCAAGCAGAGGCATCACAGCTTCTACATGCTGGTTTTTTATGGTCTCATGCTTATCTTCTGGCAGTGGTGCTTCTGAGTGTTAGTTGTGCCTAAGTGCATGGGGTATAGGCCTCACAGTTAATACATCAAATGGGACATTTCTAGCAACTTCAGGACTAGAAAAATTACAAGAAAATAGCAAGAGGATGGAAGAATATTCTTGTAATTTTTCAGACTCGGATTCTTAGAAAATTCTATTAATTTCTTTGAATTCTTTCCAAAGTTACATTATTCAGGCATAATTCATGGTTTTCAGTAGCTTTGAGGAAAAAAAAAAATGTGGGCAGGGAACAGAGATTTAAATTGTACATGATAGATTTGCTGAAGTCTGCAACGCTCTTGGGAAAGAATGTGGCGTTTTTCTGGTGTTGATCTCAAGATTTGGGAGCAAACCTGGGTAGTATGATATAACTTTATTCTCCATTTTCTCATGTTTGAGGTTTTGTATGCTGATGTATATTTACTGGGCAAGATAATTCAGGAAGGAGCTATAGGCCTTCAACTGCTACCTCTGGGCTGAACATTAGCAGCCCATTTATTCCCAACACAGTTCAGCAGCCTTCTCTAAATCCTCACTCCCAGCTGTCATATGCAGCCCGTCTCCTCAGCTGCACCATAACTGTATCAAAGCATGGGGGCTGCATCTTTATCATGTGAAGGGGAGAATGTTTTGCTCAACATTTTACGTCACTGAGTTGCATAGATCAGCAAGCATTGATATTTCATTTACTGAATGTGCATATAGCAACTTAGATAGGCATCCTTGTATTTTTTATACAATAAATTCATAAGGATTAAAAGCTACTTCCTAATTTAGTGACATGAAATAACCTGCATGGCTATCAATCATGTTTTGTTTGATTTTGGGTTTGTTTGTTTTGGGTTTGGTTTTTTTTTTTTTTTTACTCAGCTAAAAATCAAAAGTTATCAGTCAGAGAGAGCAAGAGAAGCTTAAGGTTAAATTGATTCTGGATAGTACCCGAGGAACACTAAAGCTCCAGCTTTCCTCCAGGAGGGGAAAAACATTTGCCTGCAGAATTCTGTTCTTTAGCAGGAGCCTGGCAGTGTTGAAACACAGAGGACATTTACCCAAAACAACAGAAAGTTAGTACTTGGAGCTGGTTATACTTTGAAGAAAACTTTGAAGTCTAAGCCAACCTTTCTGCAGCAGTCTGCCTTGGGAGGTTCTGAGCAGCCTCTGCTAAAAACTGGACAGCTGGCGGCTAGTGAGCTAGCCACGGGACTGAGAGAGCAGGCTTTCCTTAGGATTTCTTTTTGACCTTTGGGCAATTGCTTCACCTTCCTGTGCTCCTCTGTCTTCTTATTCCCTACGTACCAAATAGAACAGGCTTTGAGGCCTTCAAAGGCTGGAGGAGTCACGTTCAAATGTAGGTACATAGAGGACTCTAAAGATGATACCTCGTGGAACTAGGGATCACGTACATATCAAGACAAATGTATTCAATGTCAGGGGGTATTTGGCACCTCTGAAAATGGAGATATTTGGGTAAATATTTAATATTAATTAATCATTTTTGGCCATGATAGCCAGGAATGGAATCTCAATTCCACTGGAGTTTGTTTCAGAAATAGTATTGACTTAAATAAAACAACAATTTTGGCTGTAATTCCTTGGCATCCTCTTGCTTTCCTAAACTCTCTCATTTGCTGACCTCTTCAAATTCCTAATCTTCAGGATGTTAAGAAGCTGTAGTAAGCAGATTTGTTCTTCATGGCTTACTCCAGAACATGAGGCTGGACTAGTCAGACATGAGCGTAGAGAAGTTTCTATGCTTAAGTCATTGCGTCTGAATTTGATTCTCCTTTCAAGGCACGCGCTGTGGAGCCAAATGCAACTCCTTGCCCTCAGCCTTGGCTTCCTAGCAGAAGGGGAGGCTGCTAGCAAGTGTGAACCCTGTGTTTGGGATTTGGGGACTCAAAGGCCCGCCAGCTGGTTTCTCCAATTATCTGAAGTTCCTCTAGACCCCTGGATAATTAGGGTTATATGCAATACTGTTTTCTTTAATTTTGAACTAGTGACGTTTAGGTGAGTTTCAGTGCTTTGGCAGTCCTTGGTCTTTTGGTTTAATTTTTTGATGTCTCCAACAGTGCAATATTTATCTACAACTTAGGCAGATTTTACAGTTTCTGTGCCTATAAGTAATATGAGCATTAGATAATGCATTGCTTTTTGATGAAACAGATGCATAAAAGATGGTCATTATTCTGTTTGTATTTATTTATAAAATCATATTTACTTTGGCTGCGCTTTGCTTTTGATTGTTTCCAAGGGAGTATCTGCTGAGCTGTTACAAATTAGAAAAAACTTGCTTCATAAGAGGAAAGACAGCAATTGTAATGTGCTATCAAAATCCTTTTGAAACAAAACTCTTCCTTTGTCATATTAGTAACTAACTGATCAAAACCAAAAATCCTGTGCTTCACTGTTTAGCAGTTTTTAGACATAGAACACAATCCAAATCAAACCAGAGTAGTATCATTTAAAAAAGCGTGCTCAAGTCTTTTTCCAAACTATCATGTGTTTACTGCTGTTATATTAGGAGCAGTTTTTGCTTTGAGATGATGCATTATACTTTTTCCTCACCACTTCCTACATTACCAGGATAGCAGAAGGCAGAGCGTATGGGAATTTGGGAGAGGGAGAGGAAGAGAAGGAATAAACTAACCTTAGGAATGTTAGGAAGCAAACCGGGCTTGTAGAGTATGGATTCACATCTGAGATACGATGGATGCCCATTGGTTTATATCACCTCTGCAATGTGTGCAGCACTACAATATTTGGACCCTCATCCTTTTACAGCGTATTTCTCTTTGGCACATTTCAGAAATATGAGAAAGTGGTAGCAGCCATATTTTTTTAAATGGGGAAGTGCATCATTGGAAAGACTGTGTTACTTTGGTGAGAACTTAATCTTTCTCCTTTTCTTTGTTTTCTTTCTTTTTTTTTTTTCTTTTTTTTTTTTCTTTTTTTTTTTTCTTTTTTTTTTTTCTTTTTTTTTTTTCTTTTTTTTTTTTCTTTTTTTTTTTTCTTTTTTTTTTTTCTTTTTTTTTTTTCTTTTTTTTTTTTCTTTTTTTTTTTTCTTTTTTTTTTTTCTTTTTTTTTTTTCTTTTTTTTTTTTCTTTTAATCATTAATCCTGAAGTCACTGTCCAGCAAGATGTCCCTTTCTGCTTGGGCCAGTTTAGTCAAAGCACTCTGTAGACTTTATGGAGATTACATCATGTCTTTTCTCTTTTCCACCTATTCGGGAAAGTTTGAATCCCAGTGTCACTGCTTGTATGAAGCTAGACGCTGCCGTGATAGACAGCCGTTGTGCTGTCTAGCGAACCAGGGCTGCTAATAACTTCTCACTTGTCTACAAACATAAAAGCCAGCTACCATCTGGTACTTAGAAATATATAGCAACTACCCTTACCTGTGCTGAGAGGTAATTAGCCTGCCCTCTATTGCCTTTTCACTTTAATAATAATAATAATAATAATAATAATAATAATGGACATTCTGCCACTAATTGGTACAATGAAAAACTACAGCATTTAATGGGCCCTAAAAAGTCATCTAGTATAGCTGTGTTTTCTGTTCTAAAAAAAACCCACACAAAATAAAAAATGACACAGAAAAGTTATGAAAGGTAAAGACATTTCAGATCATAAAAATCAAAGTTGAATCTACCGAGAGAAATCTCACAAGCCACTGTACAGTTAGTATTAGGAACCCACACCATTCTCCCAACTGATGGTGTAAATCTCACCGTACAGAATAAAATAAATACAACCAAATGGGCCTGAAAGCATTTATGCCTGCAAGACACAGAAAATCAGGAAGTTAAGAAATCTGAATCTAAACTTTGAGACATTATAAGGAAAATAAATTACAGGAAGGGACTAATGTGTCTTAAGAATTGCTGGAATAAAATAGAACTCTGGCTAAAATCCAAATACGTGCACGCTTTTTTTTTTTTTTAAGTTTGAATTTCTCTAACAGCTGAGCCTGTACTTAGGAATATGTAAGCCAGCACTCTTCTTGAGATGTCCGCCATGTATCACCATTTGGATTTGGCTGATTTATATTTTGCAGGCAGAAACTGGCCTATAGGAGATGAATAGGGAGATGAGAAACCCTGATAGTTCAGTCAGATACATCCACTTTTTGTAGTGTTTTTGTAGCTATAGTACATATTTTCATACTTCATTTCTTTCAAAATTGGTACATACCATCTTTATTATGTGGTACTTAATTATAATTTTAAAATTGTTGCATATCCTACCTTTAAACATCATTTAATTGACTGGGGACTGAATTTAATTCTACTGCAAAAAATGACAGAACACTTCATATTAAAATATTTTGCTTTCTGTTACTAGCACAGGGGACAGTCTTTTCATTAAATTTCATTTCAGCTTCTTACATCTCTTCTTACACCTCTTCTTACACTTTTTGCATTAACTTCAGGAGCCTATAGAAGAAAGACTCTATAAAGTGAATGTAGCATTTATAGATATGAAGAGTTCAGTTTTGTAATTTCTACATTCAAAGTACCAAAACGTTTTGAAAACAGATGTGCCACTCATAAAATTTATCCTAACTGTATATGCTAATTGCATTGTTTGCTTGCCTACTTAAATTTGTATAAAACTGTGTTCTCAACTTCATGTGATAGCTCTTTTTAAAAATTATGGCATGTTTTCTTGGAACAGAAGTATATGGGACTGGGATATTTTTTTTAGCAGTCTTCTTCAAACAAGAGAAGAGGACCCGACTGCCACTTAGAAATGCTTATTTCATCTCCGTACTGACAGCTGGTGTTGTTCCCTGCCCTAAGGCCAGGCTTAAATATTGCCTCACTACACTGACACTGCACAAACCAAGGGAAACCCAGAGTCTGCTCTGATTCCGTAATTGTTATGGAGACTGAATAGTCAGATGTAGACTACTCCCCTCGTTCATTCTTTTAGGCAGAAACATATGTGAAAAGAAGCACAGGCTTCCTCTTTCTCATGTACCTGAAAAGTTTCATCTGTAATGGAGGAGGACGTGAAGTAACACCAGCTAAAATTAAAGGTATTCAAAACAGGAGCCCATGGGAAACTTGAAATGATGTGTCTTTCAAGAGTGTTTTGAATGTTGTTAAAGTGCTTTTGAACAAAGCTGAATACTTAAAAGATGGCAGAGTATAAAAAGGGGTAAAGCTTTAGGATCTGTATAGACTAGTCTGATGCAAATCCCAGGAAACCATTTATGTGTCATACTACAGTTTAGAAAATGCTGTATGTCATTGGGGTGAACCCACCATAGTTATATAGAATTAGGTCTTCATAAGCAAGACTTTCTGCTAAATGAGTCAAACATCTGATTAATACATGTGTGTGAGTTGATACAGCATACTCAAATTCTCTAAATTATTTGCTTTACCAGCAAGGTTCAGGCAACCTAGTTTTTAATATAGAGTTATTGTCTCATATTAGGCAGATTAAAAAATGAAGTAGTAAAAGCTTTTCATTAAAGGGGTGACTTCAGGACTACCTGAGGGGAAAGAAAAAATCTACCTAAGAGTCAAGGCAACTTTATGACTTTTATTAGAAGTCTAAATAATTAAGGTTTGCCCATAATCTTCTATTGGTAGTTTGCAGGTTAAACGAATACTGGGACAATATGCAGGTGAAATATATATATTAGTTATATAGTAAATTCTGAGGAAGGCAAGACACAGCTTGTAGAGTAATCCTCTAATCTATCTTCTAATGAAAGTAGAGCAATTCAACAGACGGAAATCTAACACTGCAAAATTAAGTTCTTTCATGATCCAGTTTTCCCTTATGATGGCAGACCTTTTTCTGAAAAGACTCTTGCAGGAAACTGCTAGTGAATCATCACAGAAAATTGCCTCAGAAAGAATTTTCAGTACCCTGCTAGGGCAAAAAAGACTGAATTGGCCCTTGAATGTGTAGGCATGGGACCAAAGAAAAGCAAAGAGAAAGTGATCTTATGTCTGTGCATGCATAGAAAGGCCACTATTAAAATACTGTGTATAGCTCAGATATTTTTATTGCCAAAAAGACGTGAAGAGAGCTATGCAGCACTTGTAAAAAGAAGGCAAAATAATTATCCCAGATGAGAAAAGTAAGTCTTCTGAGAGGAGAATTGAAGAGTTCAATTTATTCCATCACAGTCTTTAGATATAGGTACAATATCGGTAGACAAGATAGCTGAAAATCACATGTTTTTTCAGCTTTGGTGACAATAGTGTAACAATGTGCTTGATTGAAAGTTGTCAAAAATTACTATTTTACTAACATACGCATTCCAGCTGGCAGGATAGTTAATGAAGCTCAATTAATAAGGGTAGGAAAATAAAAGGCATATTACTATCATAAAGGCGAAGTAAGTTTCAAAAAGAGACGTTTTAATCCTTTTTTTTTGTATTCTGATGGTTTGGGAGTAGTGGGAGTGGTGTCTGGATTTTTTTGGTTTGGTTTAGTTTTTTTCTGTGTTTTTTCCTTTTTTTTTTTTTCTGAAAAGGCTTGTCAGATTTAATGGTGCAGATGTTTGGGTTGGGTAGTGCTGTTTATCCTTCTGGCCTTAGAACTTCTCAGTATCTGAGTTACTCTAATCATTCTTCAAAAGCCCAGGCGAAAACAGGATCACTCCATTCTGCCTCCACATGCTCGTCAAAACACTTCCAACTCTCATTAGATAAGAATGCCATAATCATATGTCAAGGCTCCAGGGCTTTAGCCAGTTATTTGTTTGGTTCGGTGAGGATTAGTTTCCAAAGCACAACCAATGAAAGACATTTTTTTCTGAGCATGAATAGATGTTGTCCCCAAGACTTCGTCTGGTTTATCTTGGACTGAATATGGGACACGGAATAGGGTTGGTCCAGTACTCTGAAGTGAAAATACTCGATCTATGTATCTGACTGATGAATCTTTCTTACACAGCCAGGATCACGCTAATAAGCAGATTTACAGCTAGAAAGCGAAGATAATTTTATTTCATCTCATCTTGTGTAAGGAGCCTTGAGGGAGTGATAAATAGTTGTGTTCTTCAGCCCAGGATATGGATTGCCCTCATGGGTCGCACAAGCGTATCTAATCAATTGCCTCTGCCATGAACTTCTCAAGCTCCTAGTAGAGCCCAGGGCTCTCCCCTTTTCTGCTCAGTTTTACAGGAGTTCAGTCTCATATGCTTCGTCCTACACTCACTGGCCTGCAGTTTACAGCAGGTCAGACTGGGAGATCTAATGGTTCTTATATGTGTCAATATAGATCTACAAAGCAGCCATAGCGTGCTCAGAGTATGCAATTCAGTGTGCATTTCATTGTCTGTTTGGACTAGTTATAACTTATTTTTCCTATTGTGCTTTTGTTTACTAGCTTGAGCCCATGGGTTTCAGCTTTTCCACCTATAGTCATTACAGCAGCATCGCTAAAATATGGAATATGGTTTGACTTCTCTAGTGCCCAAAATCTCTGTGTTCTTTTTGCTTTTCTGCGGTTTCTCCACTGTAAGGGCTTTTTGCTTGTTGAAGTATTTTAACTATCTGTTAGAAGACAGGGTAGTTTTTTCCTAAAGAACCAGTGCTGTATTTCAGGTTTCCCTTTCAGATCGTGTGAAATTCACACCCTGTGAATCGTTCAAGGGCTGGATGAGAAGGAATGTTTGCAATTGGAGATTTTGTGAATAAGCAATTCCTTTTCAACTTTCCATCCTATGTCTTGTTTAAGTTTATTGTTTGTTTATTGTCCTTGTTCTGTCACAGCGTGGTAGCCATAGAACTGTCGTTAAAATATTTAAAAATAATTAAGTTGGATACAGAAATTATGAAAAAGACAGTGGATTATCTTTAGAGATTAAAAGGTGATTGACAGCTTCACTAGTAGTTCGGTCAAGGGAGTCAGGGACAGTCCCGAGAAGAGAGACTGGGAAATAACTGCACCTTGAAACAAAACTGAAACCTTAAGAACATATCTCTTTCTCAGAACCTTTTGCTGGTGTTTCTTACTATCAGGTCAGTAGGGCAGAGGGGAGAATATGGAGAATAAGTTCACAATTATGGTTTCACCTCTAATGTTCAGGTTCAAGCTTATGCTTCACTTAGCCAGGCTTTAAGGAAGCTGTGCCCTCCTTGTCCCAGTGCGGTAAATAGTGCATTACTTAATAGCCCATGCAAGAAATGTTGACAGATACCCCCTGTAAAATAACTTCTGTATTGGCTTTCACCTAGAGGATGGGAACTGGCACACTAATTTGGTTAAATTTCAGGTTTTCCTATTATGTGCAAGTGACCTGAGAAGGATGAGAGAAGGGAGTGGCATTTTACAGGGACACTGAGAGCTAAGCACTGCTGGAAATGGAGAAAAAAAAAAAAAAAAAAAAAGAATAAAGACTGGATAGGAGAAGTGATGAGCAAATGTGGTGAAAAACATGAGAATTGAGGAGTGTCAATAAGTGGTAGCAATAACCAGTACCCGGTGGAATACTTGCTGAAGTTTTTGCCTCATATATTTGGGAAAGAGGGAAGATAGTATGAGAAGAAGGAGCGGAGACAGACACAGACCACACCACAGCTGCTGGGTCTGTCCCAGAAGAGGATAGTCTTTAATGTGCCGATGACTGAAATTCCTTAAATGAATAGAACATTAGGACTGATTAGAGTGGATCATTTTTGTAACAAACATAAATAATGCGTTGTAGATCAAAGGTACAGAATCTCAGACTCACAGAAGGGTTGAGGTTAGCAGGGACCTCTGGAGGCCATCTGGTCCAACCCCACTGCTCAAGCAGGGCCTGCTAGAGTTGGTTCCCCAGGCCCAGGTCCAGACAGCTTTTGAATATCTTCAAGGATGGAGACACCACCACCTTTCTTGGCAACCTGTGCCAGTGGTTGGTCACCCGCACAGTAACAAAGTGTTTCCTGATGTTCAAAGGGAGCCTCCTGTGTTTCAGTTTGTCCACATTATCTCTGGGCCTGTCACTGGGCAACACTGAAAAGAACGTGGCGCAGTCCTCTCTGCAGCCTCCCTTCAGGCATTTATATACACTGATAGGATAACCTTGGGCTCCAGGGCTTTGAAAGCGTGGAAAGGGGGATCTACTTATAATAATACAACTGTATCATTTTATTCATCAGTGTATCATTTAGCTGTTCCCTTTAGCTCCCATTGTGTATAACTAGTTGTGAATTAACATTCATTTTGATACAGAAACTTCTTGTAGATGCCTTTTCTTTTCCTTTTCTGCTTTTTTTTTCCCCTTTTATGT
Source organism: Charadrius vociferus (assembly GCF_000708025.1). Taxonomy (NCBI): domain Eukaryota; kingdom Metazoa; phylum Chordata; class Aves; order Charadriiformes; family Charadriidae; genus Charadrius; species Charadrius vociferus. The sequence goes on along the minus strand of NW_009647939.1, from coordinate 915,354 downwards.
TTGAAAAATATACATATAGTTGCTTGTTCAACACTGAAATTAAGGAAATACTAAAATCCTATTTATGTCAAGCAATGAACTTCAGTATTATACTCCAGAGATGAGGTAATAAGTACCCCAAACCATCTGATTTGCATGCTTTCATCTGAAGAACAGGGTAAGCCACACTATCAAAGGTCACACTCCTCAGTTATTCCATTTAAATTGGAATGGTTTGTTATATTGTAACCTTTTTATCTTTTTTGTTATATCTGTGTAAAGTAGGCAACAGATACTCAAGCCTGAGTGTTCAGTCATGCTCAGTTGCAATGGAAACAACAAAACAATGTTTGAGGGGGCCGGGATCTTTGTCTGGGCTTTTTAGAGAATGTTTAATATGAGATGACTTAATCTCCTTAGGTCATCCTAAACAATTTTTCTTCCCTTCCCATAAAACAAATATATATAATTCCTGCCTCATCAGTCAATTATTTCCCTTGGAAAAAAAATTAAAAAATCATGTTTCTTGAATTCATGGAAATTTTTCTGTACCTTTCTGATAGAGAAACAGCCAGAACGTTTTCCAAAGACCAGGAGCCCTAAACCAATTTCACAAATATTTATGTTTGTATTAGCCTGCACTTATGCCAAAAAGAGCAGTCTTTCTTGCTGTTTTGTTACTCGTTATCTTGCAAGCATGTGTGTGATGTACTACTTTGTGTAGAAATGCACAAGTAAATTTAGGTTTATGTTTGTATTAGAGAAGATGTGGCTGAAGAAATACATCTTGCATTTGAAGTGCAATGTAATGAAAGTAGTAGTTCACTTTATGGTTCCCATCAATTCTCAAGAAAGCGCTGCACAGACCACAGAGAATCTGCTCTACTGTGGCAGTAGAAAGGGCCACTGTGTTTGAGGAATAAAGTTGTCAATCACATTCTTCCTCTCTTCAGCATAGGCAACTTTAAAGAATCTTGGTATTCAGCAGTAATTGTTTGAAGCCAAAATTACAAAGAAGGAAAAGGGACAGAACCTTTTTCTTTTAACTTTTTAATCTACCCATTCCTTTGAAAAGGAAGAGCATATGTAAGAAGCTCAAAATATGAATTTTATTCCAAGACAGCTCCTATAGCAAAAAGAGGTGTTTTTTTTGTGATCTCCAAGGAATAAGATAATGCTGTAGCAGTCTTACTCAGGCAGGAAAAAAAAAAAAAGAGTAAAAAAATGTACCAGCAATGCAAATGCATTGTAAGAAATTATGTGAATTTAAAAATGTGAAAGCAAACAAAAGAAATGGCCATAGATAAAACCAGTAAATATTTTCAAATTTGCATTTCCCGTACTGAGAACAAAGGGAAAAAATGCAAACAGGAAAGACTGAAAAATAAAGATATAGAAAAAAATCAAATAATTTTAAAGTGATGCTGAAAATAGACAAAGAATGTATAGCATGAATAAAAATAATACCTGAAAACTCTGAACCTAACTTTATTTACCACTTATTAAAAGCATAAAAACTGAAAGATATAGATGAAATGCTAATGGTGAGGGCATATGGAGTACACTACCATTCTGCAAGAGCTAGTGGCACACAAAAAGGCTTAAAAATAAGGTTTTACTATTTCTGTCAAAAAGAAGCCATTATAAGAAAGGCTAGGGAATTGAATGGGATAATTTTTCAAGGGAATAAAATACAAATATATTACAGGATCTCTGTTTTGATCCTAGAAATGAGACAGGAATAGAAAAAATAGCAAGTTCTGAGAGACAGAGAGGTCTACTTCTGTGGTTTCCCCAAAGGGCACTTTTTTGTATATTATGGACATTCAGTTTGAGCTTAAATTTAAGGATAGAAAAAACCTAAATATTTTATATTGCATAAGATCTTTTGACAGAGATACAGAGAAGTTACCTTAAACTTGTGTGAGTGTATCTAAATATTTTCTTTTTAGCGTGGTGTGGTCCCAGGTGTCTTTTTCTTGATTCAGCGGTCAGATATATACATACATATCCTTGCAGAGCTATGTTGACTGATGGTTGTTTACTCCTAGAACATGCAGAACATTGTAATACTTTTCACACTTAGAAAATAAATCTTCACAGTAGGAGTATTTTACATCCAAATTGTATGCTCAAGATGTAAATGTTGTTTTGTCTATCTATCTTTAATCTGCTAGCAAATTGCCATCTTTCTGTAGTTATCCAACTGCTAGATGGCCCTCGACTCTAATGTAAATTTGTAAATGGTATGTGGAAACAGTAGAGAAATTTGTTAACAGTAGCAGAATTTAATTCCCAATTCTCATTCCATTTATCTCTGTATTTTTAAAAGGTCCCACTAATGAGTTCTTTATGTAATTAATCATGTTGACACAGTTCAAAGCAGATGACTTAAATCTTGTTTGTGAAGTAAAGAGTAGGTGAACTCTTGCTTAGTGTAGCTTCAGTGAAGTTAATGGAGAATTTAATGTGCTGTGGGGCTCCTTAGTGGAATACCTGACAGGACTTGATCTTCAGTTCGTAAAATATTTAACTGGAATTATTTTAGTATATCTCTAGTGATCACTGCTGAATGATCTCCAGATTGCTGCTGGAGAGTGTATTAATTATTCTCTTAAAATTTTACAAAATACACATATTCCAACAAAAACTTCTATTTTTGTCACAAGTAATTCCTATGTGAATGTGAAAACATTATTTTAATTAATTAAGAAATAGTGGTATGTTTCTGAAAGTTGAAGTATTTGATAACAGTTGTAATATCTAACATATATAAATGTCCTACAAGTGTACTATTGCAAGCAGATCAGCAGTAACTCTTCAAAGATCCCGCAAGCACATGGAGACCCAGTCTTGCCCACTGTAATCATGGAAGCTGCTCAATGTAGTGTAATTAGGCCATATATATGAATCATTGCAGAATCTGTGGAGTAATCTGGTATTATGATCACAAAAACTAAAACTGCATAAACCATAAGTCTCGTAAAACTATGTCTCTTTTCTAGTGCATGATGGCGCTGAAATCAGTGGAATGTAAAAAAAAAAATTGGTTTATTGCCAAAACAAAAAAATAAAAAACTCTAGAAAGTTATAAAAATCATGGCCATGTGCTCCATTAAACAATTTGATACTGAAGCTCACAGTTGCTATTAAGCAATGGAGTACAGGAGACACCAAATATACTCTGATACTCTGAGAAACCAAAGAATTCCACCAAAGGTGGAAGAGGGAAAGGAGGAAAGGGTGATAATGATGCTACAGATACTATAGAAATAAGAATTCCATAATTGGAGATTTTATAGTGTGCTTTGCCTTCTTCCTTAATCAGAGGAAATAAATGAACCAATTTCAGAGAATTTATCTGCATACTGCCTGTATATGAAAGAGCAAAAGGGTGTATGTTGACGTTCATGCATCTTTCAGCTGGCAGCTATGAAATATGGGGGAGGGTGTCTTAAATTTTAAGGATGATGTCTTTGACACTGACTAAACTTTTTTATTTTTCAACTTCTGTATTGTCAGTTATATCCAACACATCAGGCAAGCCAGGAGCGTAATCTCTGTAATCATTCCAATATATTTTTATTCTTTTAAACATTGTCAATTAAGAGCGTTTTGATCGTTCTGTCTCTAGAGCCTCTCACTCAAAACATTAGTTCAACATGTTACTCTTCACAGAAAATGTGCTTGCTGAAAAGACAGAGTAGTACTTAAAATTTATTGAAACCTGCAACATTATAAAGATATTTTCTGTACTTTAAGGTAAGCCAGAAATGTCTTTCAAGAAATGTTTTGGGTTTAGCTAAGAGCCACATGGGATGTCACTTCAGTGTGCACAAAAAATGGTGGTATCTCTAAGGCACTAATGAGATTTCAATCTCTAAAAATAATCAGTCATGACTGCTGCTTATTTATTGATATTTTGCCGGCATTATGAAATACTGTCCATTTTACAAGTCAATCAACAATTTTTAATCATAGTACAGACTGACATAGTAATCAATTTAATAATCCTAAATTTTGGCATATTATGCGTCAATAAATATCATTACTCATCCATTTTTTCATAGTTTTGTCTATTCTATAAAGTTTTCAGATAACTTAAAAGATAGTATCAGCAACGAAGACATGGGATACTGTTTTGGTAAGCTGTGTAACGTACAAGACACTGAAACAGCACAACACTGAAGACCGCAGATAGATAAGGAGATTGCAAATTCAAAACCAGAACCAATTGCATTATACAGATTATTGGCTTTCTTTCCATTACAGAATAAAATGAACATTTGTCTTGAGTATAACTAAGAAGGAAGCCTGTTTTTCAGGTATTACTGGGAGTATTTCTTTTTGAAAAACAAACACATTTTTTAAAAACTAGTCAGTGTTTTTTCCCATTTGCAGATTTTTCTGTCTACGTGTGATTACTATGCAGTTACTACTATGCTTTAGTTGCATTTAAGATGCTCTAGATGCTTAAATGACAATAACTTTAATAAAACAGCTCTCTAATCTGTACCAGGCATTAGTGTTTGGTTTTATCTACAAATTTGTTGCATTATATATCACTGGTTTTGTTTGAGGGAATAGCGTAGTGAGAGAAATGAGACATTTCTTTTGCAAAAAATGTTCAAATTCCCTCTCCTAACTCTTGTCAAAGCTCTACCAAGGCTTTTTAAGTTGACTGTGGACTTTTGCAGCGCTTTGAAATTCATCCATGTATATGAATGCTTATCAGCACTATCAGCACTTTAAAGCCAAGGTATCTGTCATTTCTGAAGCTGGCCTTTGCTGATCTGAAAGCCAGACAATTTTGCCTTCTTTTATGTTCCCCCCACCCCCGAGACGTCCCCAGTGTTTGCTCACCCTTCAGAGATGCCAAGGGCTGCGTGTTTCCCTGTCCTGTTGTGCTGCTGGGCTAAGTAAATCTAACCCAGCAAGGGTTTCTTAAGAGTTTTTGTGCATGTTAAGAAATAAATCTCAGAACAAGCCCTACCCAGAGGAGGTAGAAGTATGACCAGGTAAAAATAAATAAAAAGAGAAATAAAAAGGAAGAAAAGTTCAGTGTATCAGATGATTGTGTTGCAAGTATAAGCCCCTGACATGGGTTATAGGCAGTCAAGCTTCTTTCACTTGTGGGTTAGACTGTGGTAGGTGGTGTAACGCACGCAGTCTGTGTGATTCCTAGGTAGCCTGCTGCCCTCAGGCTTGCAGTGCCCCTCTGGATCACCCCAGCGCAGCTGGCTCTGCACCCAGCACATCCTCCGGCCTCCCCCAGTAGGCTTGGGAAAGAGTTCGAACAGCCTTGGAAGGCAGCTGCTCTCAAGCAGTGTTTCTGCTTCTGGATTCTTCTTCCTTCTCCTTAGCAGTATGAGGATTTGAGAGAAACCTTTCCAGACAGAAAAGTCTGAGATGTTCCCTTATTACTTTTGAAAATGTATGTTCTATAACAGGCCCTTTGGACTTTATATTTCCATAA
>NW_009647939.1:899262-909835 GCF_000708025.1 Charadrius vociferus | reverse complement strand
GATACTTATGAACCTTTTACAATGGGTAGGGTTAAAAAACATGCACTACAGTACAAGCAACAAAATTAGAAAATAAATTATTAATTAAAAGGCATATTAAAGGACTTAGGTCATGGCCATGGAAATAAACCCCTGAATTTAATAATGTCTGTGTTAGAATTTAATAATATCTGTTTATTAATACTGATATTGCATTGGGACAGAACAGGACAATGCTGGAGATCAATTTTTGCCTATTAATTTTGGTTATGGTGATGTACTGATTCCATTAAATGCCACTGATAAAATTATTTTTAGATGTGGTACAATGTAGCATGTAAGTAAGGTCAAAATCAAATGAATATTAACTTAAATTAATATTAACTAGTATTAACTTGAATCATCTGAACATAAAACAGTCCACATACCACAAGAGTTAAAATACAAGCAGTGAAATGTTAGATGCATAAATGTATGCATACTACACACTGAGTTTTCATTTACAGCAATGAACTTCGACATTTGTTGAAGCATTTAGAAGAATGAGAAAGGATCAGTAATCCATAGCCCTATATTATAAAAGACTGGAAGGAAATACTAAATAAACTTCTGGCTTTGAAAAACTTGCTGTTAAATATTTCTATTTTAAAAATTCTTTAAAGACGAACTGGTTAATTCTTCCTCATCAATCATAATTTTAAATATTGTTATGGCTTTAGATCATGCTTTTCTGCTACACCAAAAACGAGTATCGTAAAACCAGTGTTTTTCTTATTGCATAGATCTGTTCTCTGCATGCATATAGCTATGTCTGGCCCTTTTAGTAACAAATGCAAGTTTCTGCTGGTTTTTTTCCTTTTCTCATTACTGATCCCATAGAGCCAAGAATTTGACTTAATGGTCTTCAGCACAGCCAATAGTGAATATAATTTTTTACCACGTGAGAAATAAGAGACTGGCCGGTTCATTGTATGACTCTTCAATGCAGAGCTATTGCATGTGCCTAACTTGGACAATATTTTTATTATTGTCAATATAGGAAAGGAAAAAGAAAGGACTTGTCTTTTTCTAAGATACCTAGCTTAGTTTTGCAGTTTCAAAGAAATAATTAGATTGAAAGCCCGCCTCAAGGTATTCTAACTTCAAAATTAAATTGGATTGCTTAGGACTTTGGCCAGTTGAGTTTTGAAAATCTTCAAATCTTTTGAAAATCATACTGTAGTATGTCTCTGGGCAACCTGTTCCAGTGCTTAACCTTGGTCCCTGTAAAAAGCTGCCTCCTTATGTCCAATGGGAGTTTCCTTTATTGGCACTTCTGACCACTGTCCCAGCCTGTTGCTGTGCACCTCCCAAGAGAGCCTGGCTCTGTCTCTTCTGTTGCTCCCTTTCTGGTACTGGCAGACTGTGATTAGATTGCTGCTACCTCTTCTCTCTCTTCTCCAGGCAAAACAGACCCAGCCCATGCAGCCTCTCTGTGTATCTCAGATCCTCCAGCATCCAAACCACCTCACTGGACATGCTCCAGCTTGTTGGAGTTCCTCTGAATGTCATTCCATCCCTGCAGTGCACTAACCACTCCCTCCAATGTGGTATTATCCTGGTTTGAGTGACACAGGACTAATTTCTCTTCTCTGCTTGGGAAAAATGCACTTTTAGAAGCTCCAGTGTCTGAATTTGTGAAAATACTTACTTTATAGCCAGCTATGGTGTGTGGGTTTCAAGGTCTCAGTGTTTTTGAGTTAGCCAGGTGCAGGGATGAGGAGGAGAGAGACTCTGGCACTTGACCCAAGCTGGTCAGCAGGGTTATTTCATACCATGAACATCAAGTTCAATATAAATTAGAAAGTTTGCTGCAAAGTTCTCTCTCCCTTGATTGCTGCCATCCTGAGAACTTCTTGCCCCGGTGCTGGACCCCCGAGGCCTTCCCTTCCTCCCAAAGCCGTAGGGCTCGTAGTGTCTGACATTTGCTGTCCACTGCTGGGAGTGCACAGCTTCCTACTGATAGAATTGGCTGAGTATAATCCTTGTATATTTTTTATTGGTATTGGGATCAAGATTGGTTCTTTAGTGTTATTAATGTTAATTATCTAGCCTTATTCTATTAAATCTGTTTATATTTCAACCCCCGTGTTTCCTTGTTTTTTCCCGATTCCCCTTCCCGGGTGGGGAGGCTTCATTGGGTGATAGAATGATTGTCTAAACAACAATAAATTGTGGGTTTCAAACCACAGTAGGTATAATCTGTCAACTTGCACACTGTCCTATTGTTTGTGTTCTTGGCGAAGATGCTAAATAGTATCCAGACCAATAGACTCTTGAGAAACACAGTTCCTGGAGTCTTACAGTCCAGTCAGACTTCCACTACCTTGTGGTCCATCCAACCCCTAAGTCCTTAGTTTGGCTATGAGGATACTATGGGAAACTGTGTCAAAAGCCTTGCTAAAGTCAAGGAAAGATATCTGCACTGCTCTGTTGGTCTACATCTGGTCGTTTCATCACACAAGACAAGTTGATCAGGCAGGATTTGCTCTTGGTAAATCCATACTTGCTATTCCAAATCAGGTTATTGCTGTCCATAACCTGGGAAATCTTTTCTAAGAGGATGTGCTCTATAAATTTGGTAGTGACTGAGGTAAGGCTGACCAGCCTTGTAGTTCTGTGGATCTTCTTTCTTACTGTTTTTGGAAGATGGATATGGTTTGCCATTTTTCAGTTGCTAGGGGATTCCTCTGCTTGTTCAATAGATAGCAGGGTGTATCTCCCCAGTGATGGCAGTCATTCCACTCAACACTGCTGGATACATCCCGTCCTACTTTGAATTTCCCCAGTTTACCTACATATCTCTAACAAGTTTGAAAGAATGAGAGATCAGAAGGATGGGACATTTTATTAGTAGGTTGAACAAATTTTCTTAAAAACTACTGAAAGCCGGTAAATGAAAATGACCAAATACAGAAGCCATTAACCTCTGGAATGAAATACCAAGGGAAGTGGCTGGTAATCCATTTCTTGAATTCCTTAAAGCAAAGCTAGTACCTTGCTGGACTATATGCATTTATCAAACCTCAGTCATTAGGCTTACTACCAGAGAAAGTGAGTGGAGTCTTTTGTCTTGTCTTCCCCATGACTCTCTTACTTAATTGTTCCTTCTTGGTTAGAATCTATGGAGTTGCCATTGTGATCGTTCCCTCAGAGGGAGCCGCCCTTCAGTAGTTTTGATTTAATAGTAGAAAGAATCAGAAGAGTAAAACAATAACAATAGTTTATCTAATGTTATACCAAAAGTGAACTGACAGATTCTATGTTGTGAAAAACTTCTTTCATTTTTGCAAGATATAGGATCGAAAGCAAAGTACTTTAGCTAGCTTTTTTTTATGGGAATAAAGCTTTATATGATGTGTCTTCTGTTCACCTTTAGTGAACAGATGGGTAGTAATCGATTATGTGTACAATTGGGGCACTAAAGAAAATGTTGTCATTTTTTCCCCTGCTAGCCATTTATCTATTTAATTCTTTGACAGAACAGAGGAAATGTAACTGAATGTTCTGTTTTAATTAAAATGAAAGTAAATTTATTAGTCAGGGAAACTCTGTGTTCTGTTTATGCTTGGGGAACAGAACAAACATATGTCTCTGCTTCATTGTTTGTCACCATCTACCATAAGGTTATTTCTTGTTACTTATTTGGCCTATGGAACAGATCATACTAGTGATATTCTTCATTTTTATCAATTCTGAAGAATTCTAGAGAGCAGTAATAAGTAACTGGCAGAATAAAAGCACATCCTGAGAAGCATACTAGTAGGTGTTGTTTTTAAAAAAATCTAAATAAATGGCATTCAGTGACATTTCCTAAATGGGAGCATGTAGTTGGCTTGCAGAATTGGAGTGTTTCTTCAAGTAAGAACAAGGAAAATAAGAATCAATTTGTTTCTTGATTGTTGTTGCCATTTCTTCAGTTGTCTCATTGCCTGGCGAGAGGAGTACAAGGAGGGGGGAGGCTTTTACCTCGGTGATATCGGAGATTTATCTCCACTGGAATTTTAAAACCTTCAGTAAAATCTTATGATTTCCCACTTGCGCTAAGCACGCCGGAGGGGAATGTACTAGCACCAGGCCTGGCACTGCAGCATAGGAAGGATGCTGTGTCTACACAGTGGCCCTTGGTAGGGGAGACTCCCCATCGGCTACATTGCATTAAGGCTGCCCCTGAGGACTACGCTACATGTTCTTCAAGCTTGTTTTCTTGTTTGACACTTCTAAATGAAAAAAACCTGTCAATCTAAGCTTTCAGAATTTGGAAGCAACAAAGAAGTTTATTCTTTGTTTCACCTCCCCTCAGTTTCTTCCCCTTACAGAAATCTACTCAGATTTATCCTGTTTCTTGCTCTAATCGGAAACTAGGTTAATCCAGGTAATTGAAGCACTGGGATTAGATATTAATTGACTCTACAAGCCTGTACTAAATAGAGTCGTCCCACAAGCTGTGGGTGATTCAGCAACTAAGGTCTCTCCTAAATAGTTCAGTAATTTTCAAAATTCAACATCGGTCCTATGTTAGCGCTCAATATAATTACAAAATATAACTACTACAAATATAGTGCAAACTTGTCCCCTTGCAGCAAAGGCCAACAGCATCCTTGGCTGCATTAGGAAGAGCATCACCAGCAGGTCAAGGGAGGTCATCCATTGCCTCAGCCCTGGTAAGACCCATCTGGAGTACCGAGTCCAGTTCTCGGCTCCCCAGTACAAGATGCACGTGCACAGACTGGAGCAAATCCAGCAAAGGGTCGTGGAGATCGTTAAGGGATCAGACCATCCATCATATGAGGTGGAGCAGAAAGCTGGCCCTGTTTGGCTTGGAGAAGAGAAGGCTCTGGGGGGGTCTTATCAAAATGTATAAGTACCTGATGAGGGGAGGTAAAGAAGAGGAAGCCAGACTCTTCTTGGTGGTGCCCACTGACAAGGCATGAAGCAATGAGCACATATTGTTGTATTTAAACATACGAAGAAAATTTTTCACTGTGAGGGTTATCGAACACTGGAACCGGTTACTCAGGGAGGTGGTGGAGTCTCCATCCTAGGAGATATTCAGAGTCTGACTGGACACAGCTCTGAGCAACCTGCAGCAGTTGACCCTGATCTGAGCAGGGGCTGGCTGAACTAGACATCTCCAGGGGTCCCTTCTGACCTCAGTGACTCTCTCATTCTGTGAAAGGTATTTTGCATTTTAAAGTTGTTGATCCTGTACTTTTTTTCAAGGAGCAAAACAATGCCTGGGCGCATCTTCATATAGGCAAGAAGTGGTAAAAAGGAATAGCCTGTAGCACACGCAGAAATAGTACAGGAGAAGCTCCCAAGTCCCAGGGAAGATTCTACATCAAAAATTATCCAGTGTCTCCTTAACATAGCTTCAGCGCGTTTCAGCATTATGGTTGCAATAGAAGGAATATTCTCACTTCAACAGAAATCTCATCATCATCTTGTAACATTTTAGAGTTCTCTTTTTTGATCTGCTGTTAGCCTACTGAATGCTGATTCTAAGAGAAGCAATTTCTTTACCTTAGTAAAGGTAAAAAGTACGTAACATGCCCCAGAAATAATGTCCTTTAGGATGATATTACAAAAATCTGTCTTTAGAATGTCCCAGGAGGTTTTGCCTGTTAGTATTTACCTACCTCCAAGCAAAAATTTATTAAAGCTCCTGTTACAGTGGAGAAGAAGGCTGTATCTCATTACCAGGTGTAAGAGCCATCACATTCCACCAAATATAACGGCCATAGTTTGAAATCAGAGATTTTTGTAATCAGCTGATATATTACATAGAGTATCTAAATAACCATTTGCAACAATCCTTGACCTGTGATGATTTAGTATCAGCCTATGAATGAAAAAAAAAAAAAGTTTATTTTTGCCTATATTAGTTTCAGAAACATGGAGATAGCTTCTTTACTAGGTTTAAACTTACAAAAATGCTGCCTGTTGCATGTAAACCTTATGTAGTTACCAGGAAGCATCTAATTTCACAGTGGTCACTGCATTATATACAGTTACAGGGTTATATTGGTTTCCTAGGAAACATCCCAATTAAGCAAGTTTCTTGATTGAGCGGTGTCTATTATATATGTTAATGTGAAATTCCACAGGATGGGCTGAAAGATGTACTGATGTCTGAGTCAATCACTTCATTTAGCTGAGTCTTCTTTCTTGTCTTTCTCTTGGTGTTGTAATACAAAGGCTGAGGGATTGAAACACCACACTATTCTTTTGTTGCCCTTTATATTTTTTCTGTGCTTTCCTGCATTTGGAGGGGGACTGATTAGTTCAGTTTTATGGTAACAGGTAGCAAAATGCCAGGTATTATGTTGTTTTCTGCAAGCCCCGTCACTATGTTTTAGTTGTCATTTTGTGCGATACTAAAGGCAAATTACTATATTATCACAAGTTTTCTGTGACTGGCAACTGTTATTGGCATCATATATCTAGGAACAGCTGTTGTTGTTTTATTAGAAAATACTCCAGTGATGCTTAGTGTAGACAGAGCCAAGGCAGTATCAGCAGCATTGCCATTCCCTCTGCGATTAGCATTGCGTAGAATTTGCTAACCTGTATTAAAAATTTATTTTTTCTAATTGACTATTTTAATTTTTTAGTGGAAATACATGACTTAAAGAATATTCAGAGGCCATATGTAAAATGAATTGTCTTAATCCTATTCCCTCTGAATATCTGTGCACATTACCAAATTAAAAAAAAAAACAAACCACAAATACAATATAGAGTAAGCATGATCTGGGAACCCTGCAGAGAGTCTTCGTCAGGAACACGAAGATGGCTCAGTTCTGTGTTCATCCACTAGACAGAGTAAAAAATTTCTGTCCCACCATTTTGTATCAGAAAATGTTGCATGGATAAAAATGAAAACTGTGACCGCTCTGACCAATTTTGGTATGATTTTCTATTAGAAATCTAAAGATAAAAAACAACAGTATTTTAATGTATTTGATTTAAAAAATATTTTGGCATTATTATGTTTTGTTACTTTTAGGTCCTCTTCTACATAGAAATAGCCGTGATATGATGAGTCAATTATGTTCGATTGCGATGCATCACCAAACAATATACATTATTTTTATATCCCACTTGACACATTTTACTTTTAAACTCTTTAGGATCAATTGTTAATTGCACTTATTGAAATATTTTTAGATGCTAGTTTCTAAAGAACTGTCATTAGTAGATCACATACAAAACTTAAATAAAATTTCTGCGTGTATTAGTGGTTGTAAGAATATTTATTAATAACTGTGTGGATAAAAAATGTTTATCAAATAAGAAGAGAAACAGTGGTTGGAGGGAGTGTCATTGTTCTCAGGCGTATTGCTGGGACTGGTTTTATGCACTGCAGCTGAGAACAAAAATAGTGATTTAATCCAGTAAAAAAAAAGAAGAAAAAAAAACGCAAGCAGTTACGCAGCCATTGTTAACTGCTGTGTGTTTTCAGAGATGGTGTTATTCCCCTTCATGTGTTGTGAAACTGGTGGCATGTAATGAATACTTTTTTTTTACCCTCTCACTCTAGGAAAGAGGAAAGTGCTTTCTAGTTTGTTCGTAAGACTGGAAAGTTGCTGCTGGGGGTGGGGGTAACTGGGATATTCCCTGGTGCTTTTGAACAAGAACGTGAAAAATCCCTGTACAGTTGTTCTCAGTGTGTGAGCAGAGGTTCTTGGCAGCGACTGTGCACATTTTCTTCGACTGCAGCTATGAGAGTGCACATGCCTAAGAACAAGGATGAGTTGGACTGAACTTGGCAACATCCTTATCTCAATACGAACTTAGGGATTTCTAATGTATCTAGGGTACAGGAAATTAGTAATCTATAAACGACCTGGATTTTTCAATACTGTATGTATTAATGAACCACTTAGTCTTTTTATAACTGGTTGAATGTTAGCTGAATGATCAGTTCTCTAGCAGTTACCTGCAAGATGATCGATACATGTTTAGCATATTAAGCACCAACAAAGAGAGACTGGCTTTGTGGGCGTATCCTATAAATTATTAACTGGAGCGGTTATCTAATGAAGAGAATTTCAACAGCAGCAAAAGAATAACTTTAGAAAAAAAATCCGTAGAAATTTAATTACTTTTTGGTACAGCTATTTATGCTTCTTCATAACTAGTCCACCTCCTTTTCAGTATTGCTCTTAAACATATAACAGGTCCACAAGTTAGAAGATACAAAAAAAAGCATCTTCTTTTTTCCACTGCCTATAAACATTGTCACAAGCTCTCAAGTCTAGGAAGGGAAATTTCTGAATGTGATCTGCAAAGTTTTGTGTTTTGATATACTGCTAAAATTATGTAAGTCTACTGGACTCCCGAGGGAAACCTTAGGCACTCAGTGACTTCATGGGTTATACCTAAATTTCCCTGGCGATTCTCTGGCAATACCACTGCAGTCCCAGACAGTAATTTCATTTTGAGGTTCTTTTCATGAGGATGTTTTTTCCCCATGACAAATGTAGATTCTTTTAACATTCAAACTGATGAAAGGATCAACCTAACATCAGTAATACCAAATCTCAGTATTTAGTCTTGAAACATAGGCTTAAAAGAAATTTCAGAGTTCATTGAGGCTAATTTTTTCAAACTGTCAGCTTCTTCCCTGAAATGGCATAATTTTAAATTGTTAAGAAAATCTTTGGCCATTTTATATCAAATTAGCCTGCAATACTGGTTACAATCTCTTTGCTCCTGCCTGAGAGAAGTCTTTGAAATATGTAGATATGAATGTATATGTATACATTTATTATATATATATATAAATAGAAAGAACTTTGTAGATTTTCACCTTTTAAATGCTTTTCTGGAACATCCAAGACTTCCCTCTGCTTGTCATACTTCTTATTGCAGAAACAAATGAATTGATGACTTATGCTCCGAGTATCTGGTGAATATTCATAATTCTGCCTTATTCACTGAAAATCGCTGAAACAAGACCTTAAAATAAAATGTTTTGTTTTCAGCTGTATCCTTGGGTTATTACACCTAAGCAGCATTTCATCAAATGGTTGGCAGGCTGAAAAGTAACCTTCTATTTTGCCTCTTTCACTTTAAGCACTGAGGAAGGCATCTTTAGAGAGTGGCTGGGGGTGAATTGTTTTTCATGTGAAATTGCGTGGACCTTCAGAGAATGAAAGGGAAGGGATGTCTGTTTCATTCTCTTTTTCCCTCCTTTTTTCCCCTCCATGTTACTAATGTAACTACCTCCTTGACAAGGAGATTTGAAAGTTGCTTCTCCCATAATGCAGTAAAATACTGAAAGCATCTGGATAAAAGCAGCCCATCCCCCAGATCACGAGATCTGAATCTGGAGCTATGCAAAACCTAACAGAAGTTGCATGCGAGAGAACATTCTGAAGACTGTGTATTAAAGCATTGATTCATATGTGCTGCAGTTGCAAGCCAGAGGATATATAAATAGCAAATGGAAACAGCTTCTATTTCATTCCCTCCAAGAGCTTACATCTCCCAAATTCAAACACCTAGCTGCCTCTTGCCGTCAGTTCCTTACCCTGCTTGCAAAATAATTTTTAATGTGCATCACTGAACAGCTTAGAGTGATTTTGTTTGAAAAGTTCTCAAAATCCAGCACTGGATTTTATCCTGACTTTGATTTAAGTGATCTCAGCGAGCAGTGTTGTTCTTTTCATCTAATCTCGTGTAACAGCTTCCCTTCCGCTTATATTAAATTGTAGAATTACTCTTTTCAGCTCTCCTCTTCCAATCTAGATAATTTACACAAGGGGTGCCTATCATTTATACTTTGGATGCTGTTTCTGACCCATAATACTGGTAACCAGTAGCTTTCTCGTCTTCCATCCTGCCGTTTGCTGCCTGGGCTTTGGGAGTGGAGCACGCTCTGGTTTCACGGCTCTCTCCACAGCGCACATCCTGCTGGCCAGAAGCAAGGTTCCTCCGTGCCAGGAGGGTTTGTGCCAGGGCTTTCACTTATATGTTAATTACATTTTTAATACACTGCCTTAGCAGGTTGGATAAGCAGAGCCTGACACATATGCTCCATTACCGAAACCCTGCATCGGGAGAATGCCGTTAATCTTAATTCCAAATAAAGCATGTTTGGAGTAAAGATGTGACACGAGGTCCAGATTTTGGAACGACTTTTGCATCAGCCAGCCTGCCTTGATCCAGACCAGCCTGCAAGGACATAAATTATCCACCAACTCACAGTTTGGGGTGTAGTAATACGAATATAGGGGTGTTAAAGGGCAGGGACTCTTTAAAGGAGCGGGGCTGGGCTGGGCAGGGTACGGGTGGCCAATATGAAAGCTCCGGTGCCCCGGCAGGATTGGAAGGAGGCATTAAAGGGCATCGTTCGCTCAGAATCTCGCAGCCACCGTCGGGCCATGTGGCTGGCTGATGGAGGAGCCGGCAGCTGAATGCTTAGCAGGCTGTGACGACTTCGCACAGAAACCGGGAAATTTATGGCCGGCTTGCCACACCAGTGCCGTACTGGCCGCTTTCGGGGGTGCACTCCCACCCCAGCCGGCAGCCCAAGCCCAGCCCTCCC
>NW_009647939.1:840198-898990 GCF_000708025.1 Charadrius vociferus | reverse complement strand
GCGGTGCGGGGCTGTGGGGGCTCGGAGGGACGCAGGAGCCGGGGCCGGGTGGCTCTCTTGAGGACGGCGAGCAGCTGTGCCGCCAGCACTGCGAAAAGTCCCCATTTTGCTTCTTATAAATTTAAAGTGCCTTTGTCACCAGTTAGGGCAAGTCAGCCAAGGTAAGGCTTCAATAAAAATGACACTTGGGTTATGTGGCAAGGAGGATGTTTCTGGGCAGCGGTGCTGCTAAACACAGGCTTCGAAGCAGCGCGAAATGTTTTGTGCAGTGATGCTGTCGCAGGGGGTCCACAACCTGTAATTTGGCTGTCTTGAAGTTACCGCTGGTGCGCAAGCCTTCCCCCTGCGGGGCTGTAGGAGCGCGTTCGCTTATCCGAGGCAGTTACAAAGGGATCCGCGAAATACAGGCGGAGAGAGGTAGCGGCGCTCCGTGTGTGTGTGTGTGTGTGTGTGTGCGTGTGTGTGCGTGTGTGTGAGACCGTGTTCGTAATACCGACGATTCCGCTGCTTAATTTCCGCGAATGATGTGCAGGTGCATTTTTAAGGGTGATGGCTGGCAGGTTCCTTATCTCAACTCACATATGTGAGCCTTTCTATACAAAACGCACACCGTGTGAAACTGTATGTGAAGAACATTAAGCTTGATATTCGAATAGCAATTTCATTATTTTTTTTTCTCATGTCTGTAATATTATATGATAACTGAGGATTTGAAATCGCAGCAAAAAAAAAAAAAAAAAAAAAAAAAGACCTCTTGCAGATTTACCTTTAGCTGCTTGTTAAAGCTTAAGCAGTGACCCAACTTTACTTTGTGTAAAGGGCACTGTGGATAATGCACAGCCAGAAATGAATCCTCTCTTCCTTTCCTCCTGGTCCACCCCTATGGTATCCTTAGTGTACAAAAACTACTATGTGCCTTGAGTTCACACACATTTTCACCAATTGCGCTGCCAGTGGTCTGGAACTGAAGGGTTTTGCAAGCGAGGGGTTCCTCAGGATGACTTCACTAATATGTGTCTTTGAAAACAACATAGTCCTGAACCTCTCTCTCTCTGTGTATGTCTGTGTGTGCCTGTGAAAGAGAGAGTCTGGTTTGTGTACATGAGTGACAAGGTACAAGGAGGACAGGGTACAGAAGCCAATGAAACGTGGCAAATGTACACCACTGCATGTGTTTCTCTGAGTGGGTGTCTGTAAAGCAGTATGAACATTTCTTATATTTGAATGTAGTTCATCATTCAGATTAGGGTTTGGGATAAATCCAATTTCATAAGCATCAATGCCCTATTAGTTTTTCATGATCAAAAGAAATACGACGGAAAACACAGGTAAAATTATGACTTCAGTTAGCACAGGTGATAAAATCACTGCCTCTATTTAAGGTACAGATTTTATTTTTCATTCCAAGACACTGAGCATAGCTCCTACATTCCCAAAGCTTCACTTCTGTGCTGCAGTCCATCATATACAGTTGTGTGAACGCACTGAAGCCTTCCTTCTGCAATAATTGCCCTTCTCCTGGATGATCATAAATGTTTGTCTTCAGGGAAAATATTAAATTCATTTAAAAGTTTGGCATATTTTTGGCATTTTGCCTCACTGTAAAGGTAAGATGACTGATCTAGAGAAATAACCCAAAGGCTTCCCTAACCTACTCCACTGCCTTGATGGAATATTTCATTTCAGAATTTTCTGAAGAAGACATGATACGTTATAGTTACCTAATGCAAATTAATGTGTAGATTTTTCTTTTTTTTAAATGTGGACCTATGGAAACAATGTAACAGTTTTCTTCTGTAGTTAATTGAAATTACTAATCATCCTACTTAAGGACTCCAATAGATAGCTCTGTTTTGTTTCTATTTAGAAAAACAGACAAGCAAACAGAAAAAAAAAAACAAACCCAAAACCCACACCAAAAGACAAACCGACCCATTTGCTGCTACCTGCTCCCTCTAAAAAATGTCAGGAGAAATAGTGTGTCAGACAGCACTTTCCTGTAAATAGGAGCAGATCCAGTGCACAAGTGTGGCTTAGGGGGCACTGTGTTGCTGACTGAACCATTTACAGATGAGATTCAAAACTAAATTCCTTCCACTTGTAGGTGCTGAGGATCCTACAAGGCTTCACCAGGGATGGAGTGCTGACCCTGCTGTTAGGACAAAATGCCGGTTGAAGGTTTTGTACTTTGACCTGTTTAATTCCCCAGATAGTTTAATTTGAGAGCAGCATTCTTTACTACCTGCATTAGAATTGTTGTTCTCACTTGTTTTCGTCCTGCAATGCAGAGACTGTAACTCAACCACTTTGTTGGTGCATGCTGTGCTAGCTCATGGTAATAGTTCTGGTGAACATATGCAATGTTATAAAACAACTGGGGATAAATGTCTTCAACATCCAAAATAAGTGTGGGTGAGTGCATGTGTGCATGCCAGAGAGGTACAGTTGTTACTGTACCAGTAGTGAAATTCCTGTGGTGCGCAACATTTATGTAATGCCCTTCAGGGAACAATCTACATTTAAAAGTGATTTAAAAAAAAAAAAAAGAAAAAGAAATTCATTTTGTCTCTGAACTTGGTTTAACTTTAGTCACTGGCTTTGAAAAGGACTGGATATTATCAACAACTAGAAATAAGCACATTTAAAATGTGAGTAATTGAGTTGCTCATTCTCAACATGGTTGTATGGAAGACTTCAACCTTCATCGCAGGCTGATAAATGAAATTTGAAGGGTATGAAAAATCCCGTTCCATGTCTGAAAGCTCCTGCTCTGGTTGAGAACTACATTTCTGTTAATACAAGTAGTGCTGAAAATTATCAGTGTTATGAGATTGAATCAAACCAGCTAAATAGCAGTGAGTTGTCTGTTCCATGTGGATGAACATGAGCTCATGTTCGGACCATTAACAGCTAGTTAGTGCTGGCAGACCCTTCCTGCAAAGGGGCCTAAGCTAAGTCAGCTGTCAGGACACTTGGGGCACAGTCTGCTTGTAGGCAATGCAAAGTAAAGGTGGCAACTGACATGACAGGAAGGGGAAGAAATACACAGCAAAAAAAAAATCAATGTAAAGAGATTCTATTCATAGAAGAGATTCCATTCATCTTCTCCTAGAGGAAGGAGATGCATATACGAAGATCATAAACGGAAATAATATGAAAATCCCCAAATTGACTGCAAAGGTTTATATAATCCAGCACATAAATTTCTCTAGCATTAATTATAGTAGAAAACTTATTTTCCTTGGTCAACAGTGTTCTAGTGTAAAGAGTGTACAATCCAGTGATAAATCAAGGTGAAGGGCTTTAATTTCACCACTGAATTGATGGGCAATCTTAGACAAGTCACTGAAGCACACTGTAACTTCATGTATGACATGAACATTGCACGATAATTACAGAATGAATATTGTACAATATTGTTTTAAAGAAATATTGCAGAGCCTAATACTGAAGTGTTAGTGTCTCCATTACTCTGTAATTTAGGTTTGATTATAAACATAATTTTGCTCTCCATTTCCAGCAAATGAAGCTACATTGAATTTGAAAATTCAATCCAAGAACCAAAGTAGAATTTTTAAGAAGCTCCTGAATTGGGAGCCAAAAACCTGATGTCTCCCGTAAGGGAGAAGAAAGACTGGCAGAATGAGAATTTTTTTCTTCCAAAACCAGGCTTTATCCGATAAACTACTGTTATTGAGATGCTTTAAATAATGTACCATTACTTTTTTGGACTGCTCTTAATATGCAGATGGATAATCAACAGGAATTTAAATGAAACCAGTTGGGGATTTGAAGGGAGTGAGATAATGCTACTCTTACTGCAGTTACTACACTTGCTCCAAATTCCCAAGTCTCATGCATAAGCCTAATTTCCTATTTGTGGGTTGGGTATTTTTTGGGGGAGGGAGTCGTTGTTTTGGGTTTGTTTTTTTTTTTTATATTTTTAATAATGTCTTTGTGCAATGAGCACAACCAGAACAACATAGTCATGTAGCTCTATAAGTAACTGATGAGCAACTTGGTGGCATTTGCACATCTGCAGTTCCTTTGTACTGAAAACACATTTAACAGATGCCTGAGGCCTGTAAAAATCCTGATTTTGCGTGATGGCAATTGCCATTTATATTTTTATGGAATTACTTCAAACCTAAGTGGAGTTTAGGCTGAGTTTGCTATCATAGAAAAGGCAGAGTTGACGAACTTGACTCCCCAGTCTTTATGAAACTGTTTGTTTCTTTTAACCAAATATTCTTGCAAGGGGGAACGTATTTGGGTCACGGACATATTTTACCATCTTTATTCTACCTTACCAAGGTTTCAATATTATTTATCCAGTGCTTACATGGGCAAATTTTAAGGGGTGTTTGTGAAGTATTGTGTAAAAGTACCCAAGCTAGCCCGGGTTCTGGCTGCATTTCTACCGTAGGACTGTAGCAACCTCTGAGATTTTTTTGGTCTGTGTAGTACTGCACAGTCTGTAACCTCAAACCCTGAAAATATTTTACAGGAGGGATCAGTCACCTTGTCTTGACTTAGCAGATGGGAGGAGTGAGGCGGTAGGACAGGCATGCTTTTCCTTAGGACAGGCTGCTGGAGGTGGAATTTGGGACTGCCGTATCCTTGTCTGCTTCCCCTGTCAGCCTGGTGTGGTAGACCAGGCATTGCAAATCAGCCAGCTTCAAGTTCTTCATGCAATGTGGTGGGGTCTTGCACTTGGGTTGTTTTGAACTGTTCTGTGGAGAAACCTGCCTCTCCCTGCTGGTGACATAGGTAGCTTGAACTGAAGTACATGACTAAGTGTAGGTGGTCTAAATACTGCCAATTATGTCTTCCTGTGCAGTATTCCTGTTGAAAACAACCAGCTCTGTATTTGGTTGACTCCCTCTTTTGGTATTTCCAGCTGTATCATACAGTCACAGAATGCGTTGGGTTGGAAGGAACCTTTGAAGATCATCTAGTCCAACCCCCCTGCCATGGGCAGGGACATCTTTCACTAGATCAGGTTGCTCAAAGCTCCTTCCAGTCTGAACCTGAACACTTTCAGTGATGGGGCGTCCACAGCTTCTCTGGGCAGTCTGTTCCAGTGTCTCCATCATGTGCTGTATTGTTTCATAATTAATTGACATTAAGCCCTTATAGCCACAGTTATGGATGCATATATAATTACACACACACACATATATTCTTTGGAAAGGTAAAAGGAAATGGAAATCTGTTTTTTTTTTAAAAAAAAAGAATGATATTTGGTAATGTTAAAAGCACGTAAAAGTTACTGATCACATCATGTAGCAGTACAATGAGCTATTCATTGACCCAGGTCTGCTTATTTTTACAGATTGGAATGTGCATTTCCATAATTAAATTAAAGTATTTATTTTGAATAGTATTCTATTATTAGGCCACTTAACCAAATGAGTAATATATTGTTATACAAAAGTTATACATTTGGATTTGAATTCTGTTTAATTCACATCTTACTCTTACTGAGTAGTGGGAGAACTGTGAATGAAAGTCCTTTGGTCCAAGAGACTATGAAGTGCCTTTCATTATTAGTAATTATGCCCTGCCTAGAGGAAATATTTTTGTTCTGTCTTTTCCTTGTAAACACCATTTCTGTATAGGGCAGTTGTTAGAATGAGGCTTAAACTCACACTTGGAATTGCGGCGGGGGTGAAATTTCTCAGACTTGGATTTCTAGCTAGGATTCAGTTGAACTTTCTGTCATGTTCTGCTGTTGATGGTACTCAAATTGACAGAATAAATAGTTAAAAAAAATTAACAACACAGAGACCATCTCTGTAGTAGTAGGGCAAGCATTTGAGATATTCAGAATCAGGTTTGAGATTCCCAGTGAATCCTATAGTATTTGTAAAGTACAAGTGCTCCTTCAGTAGAGAATCTTTCTAGAACTAGTAAAAAATGTAATAGTTTGGCAATGGTGGCAGAACAGGAAAAGTGTTGCTATAATTTCTGAGGGTATTGGAGTGCACGTGCATGTATTTGTGCATATTTGAAGGAAAAAGTAGTTGTTAAAAGGGAGGTAGCTCCTTTAGTTTGTTCAGTAGTGTGAAAGATTTGATTTGACTGTAAGAAGGTATTTTTAACACTGATATATTGTATTAGCACCTGGGAACTGCTGACTCTTCTAACTGTAAAATCTTGGCTTTCAGAAGAGGTGAAATAAAACTAGGGCATATGAGCAGCACTGTAGCATGGCAGCTATTAACTGCCCAGGGGAACTGCCAATATTTAAAAATAAAAAGGAAACCAATTTATGTCTGGATTACAGTCCTCAATCACTATTTCTATTATGTTTTACATTTTGTTCTTTCTAATAAATAATAAGCCTTCTTACTGGAGTCATAAAAAAAAAAAGCTACACATCATTTATTACATGCAATTTCCACACACTTTGCTGATGAAGAAAATTTGTTATATATTTGCTGTTCATTAAAGCACGAATTCTTGCATTCATATTAGGGAATTTGAGCTCAGAGTTGTTATCTTGCATATTCAGCCTAGAGAGATCTTAAATATTTTTATATTTGCGTGGCAGAATGTGTAAAATAATCAGTTCATTTAGCATTGTATGTTAAGCTGGGTTGTTTTTTTTTTTTTCTGTGTTTTTTAATTGTAAACCATCTAAGACTTCTGTTAGAAAACTGCTGAAGAAATGTAATGTTCGTTCCTATACTCGTTCATTTTCAATGAATGCACAGCTAACGCTTTGAAATCCAGCGTAGCTTTGTATTAGAAACCATTCTAAGTGGTTTTGGAAAGGGGTAAGACAATCTGCAAGCAAACATATGTTTTCAAGTGGTGCTCAACATTTCTAGCTGGTTGAGCTTCTTTCAGTGTCAGGTAAAGACTGCAAAATATTCACGATACAATTGATTCATACAAGGTCTAGTGTTTCCTGAAAAAAATGGGATTATTTGTTATTCTGTATATTCTCAGGACAGCTATACTAAGCGTGAGGTTCCCAGTGCATTGACACACCTTGGGTGCCCCAGGGTTGCCCCAGGGAGCAGCGTTGTGAGAAGGTGGTTACTGTTCCTAGAGCAGATGATGTGACCTGCTGCCAGAGGTGCCTTCATGCAGCAGCGACCTCCTCCCAGGTGTTTACCAGGCGTGTTATGGGCATGCAGCCTGTGCGTGGGTGATAGGTAGGGAGCTGGTCCCCAATGCTGGCAGAGTACTGTGGGTCAGTCCCCAGCTTGCTGCTGGTACTAACTGGGAACTAAGAGTCTGGTGAATATGTAAATATGTAATTAGAACTCCTTATGATTAAATGCACCTTTTGCAATTATGAGTAAGAGTAAACAGTGAAGAATACTGCATCACGCCATGTCAGCTAGTTGCAAAAGCTTCTATCTCCCCAGTCCGCACGAAGAGTTCATCTATTATCAGCCCAAACCAGCCATAGTGGTCACAGAGCGTGGCAAACAGAATAACACTCCAAGAGAGAATGACCAAGAGTTCACCGAGAGTTCACTCCTGTGCGACCACTAGGGATCACCTCAAGACCCTGCACGAAGCCCCTAGCCAGGGTGATGTAAATATTATCATGAGTTCTGGGAAACATAATGAATATGGAAATGAGTTCTGGGAGATGTAATGACTATGCGTATTCTGTATAGATATAAGACCCTGTGAATCTCATATTCGACGAACATGTTGGGTGGAGAGATCCCCCATGTCCCCGTTGCCGAATAAAGAATGCCTGCTTCTTAAGACTACGTTGGTGTTAAGGGGTTCATTCCTGATTTCGGTGACACTGGGACATAAACATATTGGCCTGTCAGTGTGCGTGGCTTGTGTGCTGTAAATGAGATGCTCTAGGTTTAGAGGGTTTAGAGGAAGTGATCCTGTTACATGAATATTGTCCTGGAGGAGGCTTTTCTGTTTCTCAGATCCAGCTCAAACAACTGCATCGTGATAATACCAACCATGTTTTATAATGTAAGTGAAAAACATACTGCCAGAGATCTCTTGACCTCTTAAGGAGGAATCGATAGATGGATGTGTGTTACCAGAGAAGTGAGCCCCTGACAGCATAGAGGAGTTTATGGAGGATCTATGCAAGATGACTCAGCCAACAAGTTGCTGCTTTTTTGTAGGTCTTGGTTTTTGTTTTTAGTTGGGTTTTTTTTGTTGTGTTTTGTGGTTTGGGTTTTTTTTTTCTTTTTTTTTCTTTTTTTTCTTTTTAATCCCCTTGGGTTAATTTACTGCCAGATTAGAGAGCTATGCCACTTTATATGAAGGTTTGGCAAGTTGCAGATCTAATGCAGTGAAAACGGAAGGACCAACAGGCTGGATGTGGGGAAAGCGAAATAGGGCACCTTTATTTCAATAACCTTTCTTTAACCATAAGGCAGATGAAGGGAGATGACCTGAGGGATGTTCCTTTGTGCATGCCTTTGAAAAGTAGCCTCCTATACAGAAACCTAGTCAGGATATTTGTAAATGCCTCTAGAGCAAAGCCAGCAGGAAGAGCTTTGTTGACTATATAGACTTGCATTGTGACTTGAAGGCTAATGAACTTGAGCCGTTTCAGACTATATAAGGTCAGGTGAGGACTAATCTCCTGAAGCTATTAATGCCCACTGTGCTACTGAAGTCAGTTGGGCTTGTGTTGTTACATTATGGTAGCGTGTTTTGTCAAATATACTATGTCATGTCAACATGCCTATATGTTTCCTAATTCTGAACTGAGACAGGAGGAGCTCCCATGTATGCTTTTGGGTTGTTTTTTTTTTTTTTAAGAAAAAAGGTATAACATTCTTGGAATGCAATGAGTTTACTCCACAGGACCATTGTGTGATAATTATTGCTCATTACATTATAATGAGCACTTGCTCTATTCATTGTGGAGCTTATTATATTTTAATGAGTGTTGTGACTCCCCTGCAGAGCAAAACTCAAGAATGTCCCTGTGCACGTGACTCATTTAAATGGATGCGTTACACATTTTGGGACTACTGTGCATGTACTTATTTGCAACATATAGCTGTAATTTTGCTTTTAAGAACAGTGTATTACTTTGCTTAACTTTGCAGAAATCCAAAAACATAGATGCTTCTATACTTAGCATTCATATTTCATACCAGGTGAAAGATGAGCAGTTTTATTAAAAGACTCTTGTATTAAAGGACAGATTGTAAATGTTTTGTTAAGGACTTCAATATATTTGTTAAAATAAAAGCTTGTGAATTAATGTGATTTGGTATGCGACCCCCTCCACATCTACAGCTTTTATTCAGGTTTATTTTTTTGGAAAATATTCATAAACATTTAAGTAAGTTTATGGGATCTGTAAACTAAACAGAGGAGCTTTAAAATGGAATTGGCTTTTGTCTTCTGAGGATTGTCCACATTCTGGCATCACTGTGTTCAGGAAAAGGAGAACTAGGAACGAAATGCCATACAAATCGATTTGTAGACAAGGTCTTAAGCCTGTCAGTGTGTCTGGTCAATCTTTCTAGATTGCTGGTGATCTTGCTGTGACACCAGAGCTTTTGGTAATGACATTCCTGTAATGTCCACATACAGTGTTAGCCCTAGAGGGAAACACTTTGCTCTTCTTTATCATCTCCTGATGTTGCCACCCAAGCAGCTTCAAAATGAGGTAGACTGTTTGAAAAATACTGTTTTATCAACATTCAGAAGTAAAAATATGAACTGATTTTCCGATGTGGCAAAGGTATTTACCCTTTGTGAAACCTGAAGGCCTGAAGGCCACCTTCATTTTCTTATTTTAAAAACTGCAGGATAAATAAATTCAAACTGATAGAAAACTCTTTAATCAAACCATACTTTTACTTCCATAACCCCTCCTCAACTGTGTCACTTTTATTTGAACATCTTTTACCATCCACAGAGACTTGCAAGCAGGAATTTACTGAATTTATGAATACACAGCACTTATTTATTGGCTAATACAAACAGTAGATAGGTAAGGCTAACCTGCTCCTAGGCAGAACATTATAATGCCTGCTAACTCAGATGTGGGCTCCTGCTGAGTCCCTGCACATCAGACAATTAACACTCAGGTGGGGAAGTGTGAACCTCTGTTGCTGCCTAGGAGGGGGCAGTCATTCTTACTGAGTTCTTCCCAACTTTTTTTCCTCATGTCTTTATACTTTTTTCACGACTTTTTATACTTTTTCATTACTTTTTCATGACTTCCGACTTTATATATTCACTTCTGTCTTCACTTCAGCTGTAGCTACCTTAAATGTCCAAGTTCTTTGCTCCAGTTTGGTGGAGTCCTCAATATACTTTACATTAGAGAACATACTACTTGAAGCAAAGATGGACTCTGATTAGTTGCAGAAACAAAGAACTTTAAACGGATAGTTTAAATTCAATTTTGCATCATCCCTGCTATAACTGTGAACATATTTTGTCTGCAGGAAATGTTAGCTTATGGACTGCACATAGTGACTGGCCTTTTAAGCTCCTGTCTCTCATATATCTCATGCCAATGAAAGGAAGGGTTGTATGCCTGATGTGCAGTTCTGCTGAGTAATTTTAGCAATTGATTAAAAGAAGCAGAAAGGAAAAGATAAGAGATGAAATAAAGAATTCAATAAAGAAGTAAAAGTATGTCATTTAAGAAAGATTGAAACCTTTTTTTGGATATGATACAAGAAAAGAAGGGCATGACTAAACCTGGTTTTTGCTCCTCTTGAAGTATTGTTCCAGACTATTGTAGTAAAGGTTTCAGAGTCAGCTCCTTTATGCCTCCTTATCTTTTTCTTTTTACAAGATGTAGTTAGTTTTACAGTTTGCCACATAATGAAGTTGATTTTTTTTTTTTCTCAAGAAGCTATTTATGCAGTAGGTATCTTACTCCTAAAGAGGATTACAGGCTTAGACCCAATAATCAGTGTTTATAAATTGTTTTTAGGATATTATAAGCAATATACTAGATATTGAAAATTATACCTATCTTCTGCTTAATTTTGGCTCACCAGGGCAAAATATATTTGCACACTGAGTCAGATCCCAACCTTGAGATGTGTTGAGATTCGCAGCCAAGGGCCTCAGCTTTTCATTGGCACTCCTGCTCAACAGCACAAGGGAGATGGCTTCTGTTGATATTAACCTTCCCATCATATCAACCAGGGGACTTCTCCACAGCTACCATCATTATTCTAGCCTGAATAAAATGCGCAGAAAACTTGTATTCAGGAAGCATGGGTCTTTGCAGGAGGGTTGACACCAGGACTTCCTCAAGAAGCCTTCTTCAGATGTATAAATCTCATTTTTGGATATTGGATACCACCCTTGTCCCATCAGCAACAGCTGTAACAGTAGTGCTGGAATCACCTTTACAGATTCAGGAAACTGTTTCTCCATCCAATTGCTTGCCTCTGCCTTTTCTTATGATAAGGAGGTTTCTTCTTGCTATGAGGACTAAATGAATTCTGCATTTCAAGTCTTTGCATAAATTGAAGGCAAGAGCCCTACTAACCAGACTAATTTTTCAACACTTGAAAGATGCTTAGTGGAAAACATTAATCTTTTTTATAGTATGGTCCAGTGGAAAGTTGTCAGTTTTTCATTCTGTTTTGTTTTATTTTGGTTTTTCTTTTTCCTTTTCAGCTTACCTTAAAATGACTGGTTTGTTTATACCTGTTACATGTCTCATACAGATATTTCCTTTGTCTTTGTCTCTGTCTCTGTTCCTTAATACATAAACACATCCTGTCATTTTTATTAGCTTACTCTGCAAGGTGTAAATAACTATAACAAATACACCATTCCTGTGTGAGACATCTCAAAAATATTGTTATTGAGTAGATTCCCAAAGGTCCTGTGAGACTGGCATCTTAACATTTATTCAGCCTGATCCTCTACAGTTTTCACTTTTTCAGTTCGAAAGACCACATAATTCTCTACTGCCTAAAGGCATGACAGATTCGTTTTTCTCACAAGCAAAATGAATAGGTATATTCGGCTATCCTCCATTTTGTTTAAAGTTTGTCTTTGAAAGCTTAGCATGATGAATTTGAGATTTCCTTTCAGGCACAAACCTATTTCTTTCCATTACTTATATTTTAAGGTTATACTTCTCACTCCTCATTGCTCAACTGCCATAGAGGATTATTGAACTCTTATTTGTCAGGTAGCTCCAGCAGACTGCAGTACTACTTTTCCTTTTGAAGACCTTTTTATACCTAAAGTAACTTGCACTATCTTTGATGTTGCCTAATTGGAATCTCAGAAGTTAAAAAAATAAATAACTGAATGAAGACGTGAGCTGCGCGCCTAAGGTTGTACATAGTCTTATTTTGCTTTCAATCATTCTTCTATTCTTATGCCTTACGGCCAGGTAACCTTCTAATACTATTGCTTTATTTACCCCTATCACCCATTCCTGGATTTGAGTCTCTCAATTATCTGTCTCCCACACCTTGCACAGAAGCTCCTGGATTTGCATTTGTCTTTATATTCCCTCTGAATCCTGCTCAAAACTTTTAACTGGCCTCTTTTTTAATGGCTTGTCTTTCTTGTCTGTCTCATCTATTTGTCTCACCTATTTTAGACTTAAGTTTCTTAGGACGGGACTATTTGTCTTAAAACCTCTGTATAGATACTGTTAACACAGGTAGGTCAGCAGAAGTCCCGCACCTGGTTTGACATTACCCAGCACAATGCTGCGGCCCAGCTACCAATGGTCTCGTGGAAAAGGACACGGGGATCTGGTGGGCAGTGAATTACAGACGAGGCAGCCGTGCACCCTTGCAGCAAGGAAGCCGGTGGGTCAGGTCAGGAGATTCTTCTCTTCCAATGCAGCGAGGCAGCTGTGCCCAGTTTGCCGTGCTCCAAAACAAGAAGGAGGTTAAAAAAATGCAAAGTGTTGAGTGGGAGGCCATTGAGGTGCTGGAGGATCTGTTTTGCCAGGAGACGAGAGAGAAGGCACCGCAGGGAGCGGGTTGCAGGAGCAGTTGAGGAGCCAGAGCCAGGCTGTCCTGGGAGGTGTAGAGCAACAGGGCAGGGGACAGTGGTGACAAGTGGCAATGAAGGAAACTCCCACTAGATGTAAAGAGGCAGCTTTTCACAGGGAGCGAGGTTAAGCACTGGCAAAGGTTGCTTAGAGAGGGACCTCCATCCTTGGAGGTTTTTAAAACCCATCTGGACAAGGCCCTAAAGCAACCCAACCTAACTTGGAAGTTACCCCTGCCTTGAGGAGGAGTCTGCACCAGATGATCTCCAAAAGTCCCTGTCAACCTGCATTTTTGCTTTTATTCTCTGCTCTGCAGTCCTATTTGCAGTATATGTTTACTTTATCATTTGCTATTTTTTAAAAATAACAACGTGCTGAGTTCTGTGGAGTTATGTGGCGATTTCACAGGGATCAAATCCAATTCTAACTCTTTAGCAATGCACATTAATAGTCTTGACATGGGAACATATTGCATCAATTAAGTATTAAGGCTGTGCATGTATGGTAAAGCCATTTTATCAGGAATATTTCCGTAACAGGGACAGTAAGTTACATTATGAAGTTCTGTTCATATTTAAAAAAAAAAAAAAAAAAAAAGCATGAATCTTGTTCTGAAATAGAAATAATGAGGTATAAAGAGAATTAAACCACTTTATCAACAATCTTTATTTAAACAATCTTTATTTAAACAATCTTTAAAGAAATGTAAGCAAATTGGACAATAAGATTGCAATGTGACTGGTGTGTAAAAAAAGTAGTTTTAGGCCATTCAATCATTTGTCACATCACATAACAAAAAGTACCTGGTCACACTATAACACAGGTTGTGCTCATTTCTAGTCATCTTGGATGTGAGTGTCCACTCCAAACTTCAGTAATTGCAGAAACCAGATTAGAGAATTAGATAGACTCACTTTTGGAGGATACTTTTTTTACCTGCATTGATTATAAAGTCAAGTCCCCTTCTTCCAGAAATGTATATTTTTGTAGAGAGTTAAGAGTACTTGTGGAGAGGTAAGAGCATTAGCGAACAGAAAAATTGAAGACTTGGAGCCACAAGAAGGATAAGTAGGGCTTGCTTGTCCTAATGGCAAGAGCAGAATTGATTTATATCATTTGACGGACAAAGGACAAAGGAGAAGATGAACCTGCAAAGGTGAAACAAAATGTTTATGATGTCTTGGGCTAAGATACAGAAAATAGAGTCTGGTTACTAGCAGGACCAAAGATTTGTTTGGCACTGGAGTAGTATCTGAAGGAGAAAAGTTGAAGCCCCGGGAAGCAAAATGACTCAGATGGACAACAGAGTGTTCTAGAAAATAACGATGAACAAAAGTTTCTTTGTATGCTTAAAACATTACCTTAATTTCTAAGATAACCCTCTTATTTAGTAGGGCAGAATTTAAAGTCCTGCTTCTGATTTCTCTGAGTTTAGAATTATTTTTTTTTTTTTCCCTCAAGCGGCGTACCACTTCAATTAAGAATGTTAATTTACAGTGTGGCCTGGCAGAAAATAGTAATCTGTAGTGCTTTTCTCAATGGGTTGGGGCCTAGCTGGCATTAAGCAAAAGGAAGCACCAACCGCCCTGAAGAACTGAGTCTACTGCTTCACTTCTGCATATTTTTAATATTTTCCTAATTTGCAGTGCAGCTGCATTTGATAATGCTAAGTAAATGCTACGTGTGTAGTGCATTGTGCAACCATTGGAGAAATCTCAGACAACCTTATTATTATCTCCCTGCAGAATATGCTAAATAGTGTGGAGAAAATAGGTGTCTTGCAGATGGTCACAGAAAGCAATGTGGACATTGCATTGACCAAGATATCACCTTTTTCATTATTTATGATCTTTTCAAGAAGAATAATGCCATGTTATATGTTTGTCTGCTTTAAGTGCTGTGGGAGTTTGTTTTTTAAAACAAAAGTGTTTTTAAATTATTTTGCTAAGTTGATTTCATCCTTTAGTTTTAATGTTTTAAATGTTCTTTGTCTGGAATATGGGACCTATTCTTAGGCAAGGAACGGCTCGATATCAGCTTAGTGAGAATACTTTCTGTTATGATTTGCATGGACTACTGTATTTCATCTTCTCTCAAACGCCATTGAATGTATCAGCTGGCACCTGATGGAATTGTAATTGAGTTCAGCTGCCAGCTCTGGCCAGATACTTCAAAATAATCAAATGTTTCTATTTCTTAGATGCGGCAAGAATACTGTATCATTTTTGCTGTTGCAGTGTCTCCTAGAAACCCCTAATTTTTTTTTCTATGTTTTTGAATAAGAAAGGATAATTTCGATTTCTTTTTTTTTCAGCATAGCAATCAAATTAGAGTGTGTTTTGTCCAGACAAAAATTATCTAAGTAACTACTTCTCTCTTAACTTTTCTTTCTTTTCCATGGAAGCACTGTGTAATCTGTTTGAATTTATTACAGATTGCTGACTGTGGAGAAAGAAAACATGGCATCTCTCTGGTGTTTATTAGTGACTACCAGTCTTTTTTATAATTTGGAGGGTTAAAGATGCAGAGTTAGCATCGCAGTAGCATTGCTTTGCAAGTGCCTTTGATATTACCTTCTGAAATTTATGATCTTCTGTACAGAACTAGGCCTAAAAACACCTCTCAATCCAGTGACTAAAAAGGGATTACATTAAATTAGTATTTTCCATCCTATTTCATTAAGATCCTCTTTTTCATTTCTAGGTGTTGTGGAATGATCAGAGAATGAATTTTATTTGAAGTAAGCAGAGAGAAGCAGCACAGCATTCTGGCTAGAGCACTGGTCTGGAGCCCAAGAAAAAGGTGAATTCATTATTTCCTTACTCATTGCTGCAGAGCAATTTTTTAGCTTGTGTAACAGGCAACATTTGCTTGAGTTTAATGATCGGTATTGGTTAGATACATATCCAAAGGTGCTAAACCACTGCCTGATTTTTCCCGCTGGGTCTGTGGGGCTTAGCAACAAATGGGCTCTTAGAGGTAGGATTTACATGTACCCAGCTGATAAACGCTGGAGCCCGCTGTTGTGGCTGTAAGACGACCAAGGAAGATGAAGAATTGGGAACCCCCAAGGCAAAAGCATCTAGACTGTCTCCTTAGGGGAGCCTACATTTTAAATGCTGCTGGGTTCAATAAGTGCTTCACATCAGCTACTTCCTTTTATGAATATGGCCAGTCCTGGAACAACTCTTATCTTGTGAAAATATAGTATTATTAAATGCCCCCACCTGCCCTGTGAGAATCGTCCTGGTTTCAGATTTTTGTTGGTTTTAGCTATTCCATAAATGTAAGATAGCGCAAAAAATTGAGGAGTTTTGTTCTTAAGTTCCGTAAAACAGATTATTTTTCTTAAAGCCATAGCCAATCTCTATTAAGAGTTTACTATTCTGTCTGTGGTATTCTGCCACTTCTTCCTCTCATCTATCCTCCAAAACTTTAAGGCTGTGTACTGAAATGCTATCTTGGTTGCCACTGGGCTTGGTGGAAAGATTACAGCTCCAAGTTTACCTCTGACAGTAGAATTGCATCTGTAGCCTCTCCTTAACTTATCTCTATCAAATAACTTGCATTTAAAAACAAAGTTTAATCTGATACTAAACATTTTGGCTGGCACCAGGACTGGCTATATAGGCATGCAGTTATACTGGTGGATCTGAGGAGGCAGCAACATACGGAGAAGAAAGATGTTAATAAGCAACTGGGGCAGGTCGTGGATGGTAACTTTTTCACTTAACTCACTGTCAGCTAAAAAGATATCTAGTAACAACTGTGTAGTTTTAGAAGTGTGAAAAGATGGGTGGAAAACTAGCAAAATATGTCACAGACTTGACGATAAAAATAATTTTTTCTAGACTTTCTTTTTTGCTTCTTGTCTTGCTGTGATTGGCCCCAAATGCAAGTTTTCCTCCTCATAACAATGTATTTTTATCCTGTGAGCAAGTGGGCAGTGATGGCTCAGTATGAGATTAGTTTTTATTTTAAATGCTCAATTTCAACTTAAAGAATTGGGGAATGAACCCTGCTTAATGAGCAGGGCTCACTAAAATTAACTCTGAAGATAATGAGCCAGAAATTTTGCTGATTCATGCCTGATGCAGCATCGGTGAAGTCAAAACTATTGCATAGAGCGTAACTCAGAAATAGTTTGTGAACATGTGCAGAAATCTTTCTTTGGCAGTTTTTTTGAATTCTTTCAAGTATTTCCTAGTACCTGAAAGTCTGCATCATTACTGTCAAAGGTCGTGATTGGGCCTGCAGGTAGTGCAGTTGATGTAATGTCCTTTGAGTCTAAAGATTATTTTTTTTCTCTCCTCAAAAAACTTCTGGCCAAATGTTACCCTGGCAGTTTTGAGGCATTGATCATGGTTGCTTCCAATACAGTTGTAGTGGCAATATGGTTAAATCTTCTTTGGTATACCTCTCAGAAATGCAGACTTATTTGGGAAGATAAAAAAGAGTATAAATCTAGGTGGATGTATGTTTGTATGTGTATGTGTGTTTATCTGTGCTCATATGGAGTCTTACTTTCTGGTAAACACCCACAAAAAATATACATGTGGAAAGATACAGGAGCTGCACTGTCTATATCTCACCATATTATTATTATTAATTTTTAATAATAATTATAACCCTTTTAAATTACATTCATCATTTATTTAGTGATTTTCTCTAGAACTGTAGAGGGGTACTAAGTTCATATACATAGTTCCTGTGTTCTAATGGGCCTAGAGTTGACTCATTAAATAATGAAATAGAGGTGGTTTCATAGCTAGATGTACCAGTCTGGTTATTAAGGAAAAAAAAGGTTATGGCCTATATAGTGCACTTTTGAGAGACTGTTCCACTTTCATTTATTTGTCAGTAGATACTGATAACTGGTTGGAGCTGTTAAAATCAGAGGAGATTTGTTTTCTGGATCAGACCAGTTTTGTACCTTAGTTAGCTACAGCATTGCTTGGTTTTGCTCTTAATTTACAGCTCTGTGCAACACAAATATTTTGCAGTCACTGTAATCACAGAAAGTTTAAGATACAGATCAAGTTAAGTTTCCTAAGAGAACTTTTATAACGAAAATATCAAAGTGGTTACTGAGTATGCTTGTCTAATGTTACAGCCTTATTGAAAATTGTAGAGGGAGGAGGCTCTAGGCGTTGATCTCTACTTTCACAGATTCTTAACTTTATGTAGCGCGAATAATTTTGTTCCAGTGGTGGGACAACTTGATATGTAATACTGGGCATGCGGATAAACCTTCAGAGAACCAGAACTGGGTAACCTGCTGGTGAATAGGTGACAAAGGCTAAAAGAGCATCTATGTATGTGACATATTTGACATGATATGGGAAGGTTCAGTTGTTAGATCGATAAAAGTACTCACAAAGCATGACCAAGATGAAAGGCACATGGAGTGGAAGGTCATATTTTTTTCTCAGATGGATGGTTCGTGGGCTGTAGGTGGTTTAGCAACTAAAACTCATGGTAAAATATTTTTGTGAAAACCTTTGATTTTTTTCCCAGGGAGATCTTTTTGTTGTTATATCTTTAGAGGAAAGATTATGTGTTTTTTTTTTCCTTTTTTATTAGCACAGATCCTGAAAGGGCTGATGACTATTGTAGGCTAACCTTGTCTAACAAACAACTGAAGAGGTGAAACAATACTTAAAGTAATGACAAAGAGCGAAAAATGTCAAGATGTCAAAAACGTCTTCTGGAAAAGTTATTTCAAGAGTGCATAAGTGAAAGGGAAAGAAATTAGGTCTGTTGGGCCTAACTCCAAAATACAGTTTGGTTGTGAAAACTAGCAGTGCTCCACAATGACAGGGTTTTGTCTGAGAAATGCCACCAAAGATAGAGCAAGAGCCTAAAGCACGTCATCTGGCTGTAGTTCAGATTTAGCCTTGTCATACCCAGGTTAAGCATTTTTCATTTTACAAGTGCATTGTTTATAATTCCTTTTAAAGTTACTGGAGTTTTGTGGGTTTTGTTTTGATTTGTTTTTTATTTAAAAAAGCAAAACCAAAAGAAGAAACTGGATTTTCTGAGTGTGTTGCCCTGGCTCAGATTGCAGGTTACTTCAAGCAGGGATTTCTAGCGCAGTCTAGAGTTTTCAAAGGTAAAAGACTTCATGTAGACTGGTTTCAGAGCTTCTATGAAAAGATTAGCAGAGGAAAAAAGTATTCCAGTAATCATTAAGAGGATGCTTATGTATGTGCAAAAACACTCAACAACATGCAGGAATATTTGCGACATAGAAAGAGGCTTTTACATTTCTGTAGAAGCTTTGAATGCTTAAACAAATATCAAATTACTCAGTTGTTATTTTTTTGGGCGAAAGTGGGCCAGAAGGAAGAATGTAACTCATTATATCAGGACTTAGGTTGTACTGGGTGCATTTTGATATTCCTGGGAAGCGTGATATTTTGAAGAAAAACAAATGTCTTGATTTAGGCTAGCACTGAAGCACAAGCTCCCCAAATTCCTGAAATCTGATACTGTGTGAGGAGCAAAAAAAGAGAAGTATGTCTCAAAGTCTGAAAGTAGCTAATGACTTAGAAAATATTTACTGTTTAGGTCATTAATCTCATATGTATTATACTGTATCAGTAACAAAACTAAGTAATCAAAGAAAGAAAAGGAGAAAAATGAACCTCAGTGTATAGTCTCACCATTGGAAAAACCCAATTTAATACATAGAAGATTTTTTTTGGGTAACACTTTAAACTCAGTAATAAACTCAGGATCTGGCTGCAGTACATATCTATTTCTGGTTTATTTTGTTTTAATCATAACTGCAAAAATAACCTATGTTGTAGGAAATAAATTTTGTCATGATGTTGTAGTATTTTAGTTAAAATTTAGAGTATGCCTTAGGACCTGGTATGCAAAGCTTTTCCGAGGGGAAGACCAATCCACAACTTACTTCCTGGTAACTCTATGAAAGGCTTGTGTTTAAAAAAGAATAAATAAATAAATAAATAAATACATACATACATACAACAAAACATCCCCAAACCAAAAGCACCTCTTGATGGTTTCAGAAAAAAAATGAAAGGAATTGATATTTTATATTAATGATAAATAAACTGGTTACTATATTTGACTATTAAAAAGGTAATTCTTCAATTACAAATCTCTTCCTTTATTGTGCTGGTTAGTCAAAGACTAATGCATAGTTACAAGTGTTGTAGAGAGAATCTAGAATTGGGAGATTTATCCCACCTGTGTGATTATTTCTTTCAAAGGTCTTCAGGTTGTATTTTCAAGTAATTAGCACCCACCACTGGTTTTAAGATTTACAAAATTTCTCATTAAGAATGTAAATAAGGGTCATTTTAATTCTAAATGGGTTAGATATTTCTAAATAAGGGATTTCACATAATATTGCAGAATGCAACGTCTTGATTTGCAAGTCAGAGGTGTGTTTTATTTCATAGTTATATAGTCAAATAGATCTTAGCTTATGATTTAATAAGGTTCACTTATGAATGACGTTGGCTGTGGACATTCCTATCAATTATTTCCATGTTATGAAAGGAAGGGAACAACTGATGGGTATAAGGATGACTGTATTTCAGATGAACCTGAGTGATAGGCAGCAGGCACCTAGCTCAGCACTTTCAGCCCTTGGTATCATGCTCCTGTGATGCAATTCAGTAGCATATGTCAACACTTGTGTAATTTTATGCAGTGTTTATTCATTGTATGCATTTACTCCATCACGTAAATGATCAGCATATTGAAAGAAAAGCAGTCAACATTTTTATAATGAAGTTATGCAGGTGTTTGGTACATACTACGGTGAATTGCCGTGATTTATGATGTTGCCTACCTCTCTGCTTGAATGTAAGACAAAAATATGGTTCTCTTGAATTACATACTGTACAGCCAAAGAAAGAAATTTCAAATTGCACCTTGCCCTCCTTTTTGAAGAGCGAGAGGCATTTTATATCATGAGATGATTTACTAGACGACACTTGGAAAGGATGTCTACCTAAATTCAACCTGTTGCCTTTTAACCACTTATGTGGTTTGCTTGTACACTGTTACCTAACCTGTAAAACACATACTGGATTCAGAGTTGATTATGTCTTCTCAAAAGTGCATTGATGTGTTCATATATCTAAACCCTGTGCTTTTTAAAAGTTGAAAATAATACATTTTTGGTTTTAGATTTCATGTGTTCTGGAACTGCTAGATGTTTTTACATTTTTAGTTCCTCTTACAGTAAAAAGTATATTTTAGTGTACAAAGTAAGATTTGAATTTTGTGCTTTGAGGCCAATTTTTACAAAATGATGCAGTCATGTATCCAACATTCAGAGTCATCTCTGTTAACTACTGTACATTTGTTTATATGTTTTGGCTTCTGAAGCTTATTTTAATATGCCTTAAATCTTTTCTTTTTTTAATACAATTTGCATTCTCCTCATTGCCTAATTATCTTACATGTTGTCAGCAAGGTCTTTTACTGATAAGGATGGCAGACCTGTAAAGCGCATAGATTTTCTGAACCCCATTGATTGCCAGTGCTGAAGAACAACCTAGTCTGTGTATATGTGATATATTTTCCATATATATAAAGCATATCTTTTTTTGGCAAATACCATATGGAAAGGTGTTGACATACTATGTCATCCTTTATCTGTTTTTACCAGAAAATGGTGTCTGAGATACAGGGTTTCTGTACACATAAAAGGACAGAAAATATGCACATAACTTGCACTATTCTGATAATTTAGCAAGTGTCAATTTGCACAAGTATGCCTGTAAGTAGTAACTTAAGCCAGTTGTCTGTTTTACTTGATTATTTTTTTCCCCCAAGAGGCATGGCGGTCAGCTTTGAAGTGACTTTATAATGAAACTGCAGCAACATAAAGCTTTTATTATAGATTCACTTTCTTAAAAATGTTAGTCATGGAAATGGCATGGAATTTTCTTGTCACTCCTGTCTAGTAAAACTGTAATTGAAAATGAGTATGTCCATGATCAGAAATGTCTGGGACGTGTTGATTTATCCAGTTCAACAGTATAATATTTGCGTAGAACCTTGAATCAACTTCTGAACCTCTTGGCTGTTTTTGCTTGGTACGGTAATAAGAGTGTTAGGTTATGTCAACAACTGCATGGAATTTCATACTTGGAAATGTTGATTGAGAGAGACATAGTTATGCTCAAACGAATGTTTTTTTTGTATTTAAAAAAAAATTGCAGACATATCCAGCCACAATTCTCACCATCTTCACTGCTCACCCACTTTATTTGACATATTGTCGTCTTTTGTTGTATCACTTACCCTTGCTGCCTAAACTATAAATCAGACTTTATACTCACCTGATAAAAATGCAATCTGGGTCTTCCTCTAGAGAAGTAGGAGAAGATCTGCATGTCTGAGCCTGAAATCTAGGAGCTGGGATAATATACAAGGGAGAATTTGTAAGTCAAACTCCCAAATGTACAGATTCCTTGAGGCTGTAGGCTTTGGGTTTTCCTCTGTAACATTTTTCATCTGAAGAGTCAGGCTCATCAGAATGGTTATTCTGTTCCTGTTAGGTTTGGATAGAACTCATCAGTCTCAGTGCAACTGCTCCATAATGTGTAACAGGCTAATTAAACCAAAGGCACGAGCTAATTAATTACCTAGAGCTCACTGTGAGGAGCTGTTGTTCATGTTTTCTTTATCTGTGGTACAGTTAAGTATTGTGCAGAAGTACACTTCTAAAACCTTATCTGTGAGGCTTGAACACTTTTGCATCTGTACTCTCAAAGGCAGATGGTAAAATGACCAGAAAAATGAACATATTTTTTTTTTAAATTTTTTGCTTTATGGCCATTAATATTATTATTCGTATACTATTTGCATTATGATACCACCTACAGGCTGTTGTTAGGATAATGCATGGGGCTGGGTATTGCACTGATAGAATTAAAAATGAAAAGTCTTTGTTGAAATTACTGTGTCTCATAGTTCTTTATAGTCTAATGTTACAGCATTTGCTATTTAAATGTAATTACTTGTGTGGTGTTGTGCGTGTGCTTAGAAATACCTTTATGTATATTTTGTAGAAGATCTTTTAAAAATTACAGTCACAGAATCGTGTGGGTTGGAAAGGACCTCTTGAGATCATCTAGTCTGACCTTCCCTGCTCAGGCGTGGTCAGCTACAGCGGGCTGCCTAGGACCACGTCCAGTTGGGTGTTGAATTTTTCCACTTTACAGCTTCACTGGGCAACTGTTCTAGTGTCTGACTATGGACGGTAAAGATGTGTTTTGTGTTCATTTGGAATTTCCTGTGTTTCATTTTGTGCCTGTTGCCTCTTGTCCTGTCACTCGTCACCACTGAGAACAGTCTGGTTTCCTTCTATTCGTTCTCTCCAGTCAGATATTTATACACAGTGATCCCCCCTGAGCCTTCTCTTCTCCAGGCTGAACAGTCCCAGCTCTCTCCACCTTTCCTCATAGGACAGATGCTCCAGTCCCTTCATCATCTTCCTGCTCCAGTATGCCCATGCCTTTCTTGTGCTGGGGAGCCCAGAACTGGACCCAGCTCTCCAGGTGTGGCCTCACCAGTACTGAGTAGAGAGGAAGGATCACCTCCCTCAACATTGCTGGTAACACAGTGACATAGCAGTGACAGGAATGTGACATTACGGAGTGTTATCCTTCCTTTTCCAGTAGGACTACTTTAAATGTTCCGAAGCTGGAAAAGTCTGCACACAGATGTCACCATGTTTTTAAAGTCAAGAGAAATCAATATTTAGGAATTTGAACTCACTCAGTTGGTTAAGTTTTTCATGCTGTAGAGCCCAACGCTCAGTAAATATGCTTTAATGGAGTTAAGAAAGAAGATCATTGCTTTTATAAAGCTGTGAAAGACAGTGCTTAGAATAAATTAATACAATACATTAATTAATACATTCTGCTAGCAGAATTTTGCAGTCTGAGTAGGTTTATAGCTAATTTGATCTCACATCCTCCTAGTATTGAAAGTAAGGAATGGCTTATGGTGTCTCTGTTCATAAACAGCCACATCACTGCTAGTAAGATCTCTGAAAACTTGCAACATATCCTTTATAAAATGACTTATGGACAGCCATGCAGTGGCTTCTTGATACTTTAATTTCTGTGTGCCACATTGCATCATTTGTTAGCTTTTCTTCTGCAATGAAGATAAAATGCAATCTAAACCTTAAGTTTAAATTAGTTTCCTTTTATGAAAGCTTTTGTGTTGTTTTGGTATTATTGTCATAATTCCAGCACACAGCTCAAAAGAGTCAAAATTCTAATTCTTCTGGGTTTGAAAGAAAATTTATGAGCGAGGCCTAATTACCAGCAAAGCTGATGGACAACAAATGATTGCTGATGGAATCAGGAGTAACAGAAAATAAAACATGTTTGTCAGTGGAGCATAAAGCCTCCATTTATAGCATGGTGGTAAAGGAGAGATTTAAACAGGAGAATGAAGTAAGGTTTATGGAGAAATTGTGAGTGTAGAGTATCACATGAGAGAAAGTTCAGGGAGATTTATTTGGAAATTCGGCAAATAGGTGATGGATGGTGGACGTAGACAGATACTAAGGTGAAAGTTGAATGTAGTGCTGCTCAATGGAAGAGAAAGAGTAGTGAGGAGGGAAATTTTAAGTGAAAAGAAGGGAAAAGGCTACATTTCTCTGATCTAGCAAGGGTTGGGAGTTTGCAAGAAGTGTCCTTTGAAAGGGATGGCCACTTCAGACAGACCTTACACACCTTTGTAATACTCAGAAGGGAGAATTAGTTGAGATGATCATGCAGTTATCTATATTTTTGTTTTTAGTTAACAGAAAATGTTTCCTCGTTTTGTTGCCTCTGGTCAGGGATGGTACATGTATAACATTTGAGGGACAGGCTTGAAAGGTCACAGAATCATAGAATAATTTAGGTTGGAAAAGTCCTTTAAGATTATCAGGTCCAACTGTAAACCCAACACTGCCAAATCCAATGTTAAACTATGTCACATCTACACGCCTTAGTTTTAAATACTTCCAGTGATGGTGTCCTGGTTTCAGCTGGGATAGAGTTAATTTTCTTTCTAGTGGTTTCTGGGTTTCAGGATTGGTATGAAAGGAATGTCAATAATGCATATAGTTTTAGTTGTTGCTAGATGATGTTTATATTATTCAAGGACTTTTTTCAGCTTCCCATAGACGCCAAGAAGGAGCATAGACAGAACAGTGGAATGGCCAATGGAATATGCTGTACCATAGAAATCATGCTTGGTTTATAAATGGGGGTTGGCCAGGGGCGGGAATCTGCCATCGCTGCTTGGGACGGGCTGGGCAACCAATTCACTGGGTAGTGAGAGTGACTTGTGTTGTATTGCTTCATCTGGTATATTCTTTTACCGTTGTTATTATTATTATTTTCCTTTTTCTGTTACTGTTCTATTAAACAGTCTTTATCTCAACCCACGAGGATTTTTCCCTTTCCTTTCCCCTCCTTTTCTTCCTCTGCTCCCTGCCCTTCTGGGGGAGAATGGGGAGAACTATGTGAGTGTCTGGGGGTCCTAGCTGCCGGCTGGGGTTACTACGACAGATGGCCACTCTCCACCGCTTCCCTGGGCAGCTTGTTCCAATGCTTGATAAGTGTTTCAGTGAAGAAATTTTTCCTAATATCCAGTCTAAACCTCTCCTGGCACAACTTGAGGTTGTTTTCTCTCAACCTATCACTTGTTACTATGGAGAAGAAACCAGTGAGCTTTGAAAAGTTACTGAGTTTGTATTGGATGTTATGGAGGGGCTGATATACCACTGTCCAGTACTGCACTACTACTGAGGAGCAGATAGTGGAGTATATCTTAATGAAAACACTTAACTTACGCCTTTTCAAAGTTGCTTTTCTCCATTTACTCTGTCCATTATGTTTGTTTTGTGTTGTGTCCTGTGACTCATGAGATCTAGGAAGGAACTGATTTGCAAAAGATTTTTCACATGAAATACCCTGTTATTTGTTACACACAATGGAGTTGTTTTTTTTTTTTTTTTTTCAGCTGAAAACCTTGTGATCGTGACAAATACTGTTGTATGAAAAGAGATGCAGATAGGCTGTCTGGCAGATGAGGTTTGCAAATGATGTCAGTTTTCAGAGGTGGAAAATGGAAGAGTAACCTTGAAATCATTTACAGTGTGAGGAGTATCCTATTTATTAAGGGAGCTGTGCAGTAGTAGCTCTTTCTGCATGTTTTTTAGATATGAACCCGTACAGAGTTTATTCCAAAGAATATTATCTTACTGAGAGCAGGTAGAATATATGGTTGAAATGGCATTTGAAAGGGAAAGGTTTAATCTCCTTTCCAAATGCTAATTAAAACCAGTATTCCTGACAAATAATGCTACCTAAACTCCTACAGAATCTGGGGATCCAACTTATCGTTATATTGAGAAATTGTAAAGGCTAGGCATATCCTGACACCTTTTAAAAACATTTTATTTCCTAGCACTGCTTTCCTTCTTCCATAGCTCATAAAAATGTTATTAAACTAAAGCAGCTTGTGAAAAGGCTGTGTTGCGGTTTTAAACTGTTGGACTATGACAGATGAACCATATAGTATTGGTTGCTCTTCTTCCTCTTTTTCTTACTCTCTGAATGCTGATTTATGTTAGGCATACCAAGTCACTCAACTGTACGTCTTTTATGTAAATTTGAATTATGAGGAGCATCTTACGTACTTAAAACCCTGTACTCCTTCATAACTTTTAAAAGATTCCATTTAGATTATTATGTTTGCTCCCTTAGTATAAAAAGGTGCTATCAGTAATATGGTGCTGTGTACATACAATATGTTACTCCCAAGAAAGAGGAGAATGGTAATCCCTTCACACTATACTCTTACATTTTCCTGGAAATTAAAGAACAATAGAGATTGTCTTAGTGTATTATGATTATTTTTTCTGAGTCCTCACTATGAAAGGAGACGACGTTATTCAACCAATTAAATTGCCTGGAACGGAGAAACTTCTAACATCTAGTGGATAATTATAACTTGAAATAGTGCGTACTGTTTGCTCAAATAGCTGTATAAAATTTATGGGGTCTGTACTGGCTAATGAAAAAAGTGAAGCAGATAATAATATCAGTTGTTCAGCTCTTTTGCAGTATTTCAGACAGAGTTTCTTCTACCAGTGGAACCTGTTTCTTGGCAAGGACTTGAGTATGTATTTCCTAAATATCCCAGTTTCAAAAGTAATTTATTAGAAGCAGCTTGTGCATAATAACGATAATGATCAGGTGACAGATTATTTTAGGTACTAGTCATCCTTGATACTCATTGAGTTTTTCTGTCTTTAGTGATATTCTGATCACTTTGCACATAAAATGACTTGGTAGTATTTAGCTGTACAAAAGAGGGTGTTTTACCAGTAAATTGAATGAATCCAAAAGACCTGATCTTAATTCTCATTCAGCCAGTGTGGTTATGGATATCTCATTTGCAGTAATTTCTCCTATCAATGTTTGGTTGATACCTGAGCTGAGATAAATTAATACAGTTAGATTCCTTTTATGGTCTTTATTTTGAGCTTCTTCCGTAAGGAGGGGACAACACACCTGAATTAGACCATGTGTGTTAGCAGTGGTTTTATTTCTTGAAACTTTTTCATGTCCGTTAAGAATTATCTCCATATGCCTACAAAAAGTAACTTTAACTAAAATACAGATTGTATCTCCTGCATCTTCTCAGAGTCATTATATGCACGTCTAGTCTCATTTTGGAAAAAGCTGTTGCATCTTCAGGTTGAATTTGGTCACATTGCCATTTAGAATAAACAGATACAAAATTCTTGACATACTCTACACAGTGGAAATTCTGAGTATGGACTGACTTCATATGTATCTTCAGAAATCTTAACTTTGTGATTGTGTTTGAATAACGAAAGAATTGCATAGATTTTCTTTCAGCAAGTTCCAAAATAGAAAAAGTCATCTCATATGTAGATACTTCCTTTTACAGATTGTAACCAGGAGGACACTCTTCTCACGTTTTAGATTTAATATTCTAAAATTGAGTTATGTGTTCAGTGTTCATACATCATGTATGCCATATCCTGAATTCCATCCCAATTAGCTAAATCTTCAATTTTAGATGGAGTAAAGACAATCTGGGATGTATATTTAAATGTCTTTTACATTAGTACGCTGCTGCAGCATGTAAAGGAAAAGGAACTCAATCTAATAATACATGCTGTCTGTGTATATATGTGTATCTGTTATCCTGCCCTCCTCCACTGCTAACAACTTTTATACCATTGGCCAGTTCTTGCCAAATTCCACAGATGGTTGGAAGTCTCAAAGATGTAAAGTTTCCTATAAATTTTACAAAAATAAGTACAGTTTCTAGGGGGAGAGACTGCTGTGTGATAACACCTTCTACTAAATATCCCACAATCAGGAAACTACTTGAGTTATTTTGATTTTGGTTTTATGACATAGCTATGTATTTCTGAGCTTGTAGTGTTATGAAGTGTGTTTCGTTCTAGGGATGTTGTGAAAGAAGGTGCTAATCATATCACAAAGGGACAGTCTTCAAAGTTAACATGGTT
Source organism: Charadrius vociferus (assembly GCF_000708025.1). NCBI lineage: Eukaryota > Metazoa > Chordata > Aves > Charadriiformes > Charadriidae > Charadrius > Charadrius vociferus. The sequence continues at coordinate 870,467 of NW_009647939.1, read as the reverse complement.
TGGAATTAAAAGGACTTCAATTGAAGTATTTTTTGTCATTTCTTCTATAACGATATGATTGGATAAAATCTTGTATACTAATTTACAATTCCATTTTTGCAAACTTTCTAATATACCAGTGGAAAATTGTGCAAGGAAATTTTTTTCTGATTCATTCCTGGACTATATGCTATTCAGTGTTATACCAGAGTGCCTTGCTGAAATGGTGAAGTTATTCCGGAATTATGATAGTACCTCTGAAAGGAGATTTTGTTATTTGCTTTATTGGACTTTATTGAAACTTCTGGGGGATTATTATGATTATTTGCTTGTTCTTTTACAGTATGCTTATATATGAGAAATAGCTGAAACTGCTATGTAGCAACTTTAAAAAATGCAATTTGCAAAGCAGAGTTAGAAAATATCATCAAGAAGCCTAAGTAAAATCCTATTCTGAATGAAATGCTGATAATTGAAAAGTAATTCTAGATACTTAAAGTATGTAGAACTTCCCAATGTGAGAACACAGTAAGAACTGCAGAAAAAACATCTCAAAGTTGAGCGAGAGTGGTATTGCGTTAGTCTTTAACTGTCAGGTGAAGAGAGTGATACGCAGGAATATAGGTATAGGAGAAAGAAACTGTAAGAAGGATGACAATTTATGGACTGTTGAAATAAGAATTTTAGAAGCTTATGGAAAATAATGTTAGGAAAATATTTTTGTCATGTGGAATGCCAGTTTACTGTCAAATACATATTTATAATACATTCTTTTTGGAGGTATTACTTAAGCAATTTTAATGTGTTGGGTTTTTTTCTTAGAAACAAAAGGTGATGCTTCTGCAACCGTTGTTCAGTACAGTGAACTTCAAATATTCTGTCTTTACATAGGCAAGAGTCACTTCCCAATGTCTCGATAGCGTGCATAACATAGTGCTATCACCAAAACATACAAATGTAGGTGACCAAAAACTTAAAGACAGTTTAATGTAAATAGTAGTTTGTTCAGCACTGGAGTGATAGATGGTGTCAGGGCAGAAGATGGAGGACTGCACACACTAGGGAACTGTGGTTCACTGACTACCAAATAAAGAAAGATTCAGTTGCCAGAATCAAGCTCTGACAGCAAACTCATTCTGGATATAGGATGATAAATGAATACATTTTGTGTGTGTATGTGTGGGAGAGTGGATTTGTGTATTTTTTAACACCTGAACACAAGTATAGGTGAAAAGAGGAGAAACCCTGACTCAAAGAGCTGGAATTTTGTCCTGTAAAGGACATTGATTTAGTATTATTTCAGTGAATAAATATTTGCAAGACAATGATCTGAATTTTTCTTATAGTTAAAAATATCAGAACTTGAAAAATTTTGAAGTTTTCAAATCATAATTTAAAGTGACAAAGCTTTTGCTACTTGCCTTTTGAAAACACTACTTAAGGACTTAGATCATTTAGACATTGTTAAAAGATCTTCCATCACTCATGTCATTCCATTTCATTTACATGACCTAACCAAGATTAACACTGAGTTTTTTTCTTTGTCTTCCTCACTAGTGGAGGAGTTTGAAAGTTTCCTCTTTAATGTAAACTTTCATCATTATTTATTAATTCTGTACTTGAGTTACACAACCAGGAAACTCTCTACGATGAAAATTTAAACTTTTCAGTAAACAGCCCATTGGCGGTGATTCTGCTGTAACTACTCTCAATAAGCTAGTACTTGCTGTAAGCCAGAAGGTGAGCATGGTGCTTATTCTGTGTAAGTACCTGAAAACTTCCATTTTGGGATTTCACTGTACTTGACAACAATTACTCCTTTCTTGGGTCATAATGATCTGTGTTTTCAAGGGAACAGAAACCTTGAATAAAAAACATCCTTGTGACCCTTTATTTTACTTCTACCTTTTGGGAGCTGTTTTTCATTAGAATGTTAATGGATTATCTCCAACTAGACCTCTGCAAAATGGTATCACTTCAGTCTCAATGGAAATGGAACAATTGTCTGGTTCCTTCTCTAACCCTGAACTGTATGAGTTGGTAAATAAACAATTTAAACCCTTGAGCTCTGTAAATCATGTGGTAAAACTTTTTAGCATCAAAGAATTTGCTTCAAAAGCTATTGTTGGATGATCCATTCTAACCAAACATATCAACCTTGGTTATTCAGGAGGTTTACATAAAAAATAAGATTATTTTTGCAGCCAACTGCATGAGATGACTTGGGTCAGCTGCACTTCTTTCACGAATGTAAAACAGCAAATGAATAAAGCGATAATGAACTGTGTATTTATCAAGGAGCCACTGTAATAGTGTTGATTTCAATACCTTGTTTTGCTGATGAACTGATTTTTCTCCATTCCCTCTGGAGTGCAATTTATATAAACCAATAATCTTCTTTGCAGGCACCCTGCTAAACGTGTTGCTTGTATGATTTCAGTATTGTGATGTTTCTTAATACCCCAAATGGCAATGAATTATGCATCTCAACACTGAAATGTTTTGTTTTGCCAGACTTCTGATAACAAAGCTACTACTTTATAAATAGATGGATGCAACTTGGACAAACATAGATAAAAAGTAATATGCTTTTTGAGATTTAATTTGACCTGTTGTGTTCCATATACTATCTGAGTGTCTAAACAAAATAAAAATTACAAACTTCATTTTCAATCCTGGATTGTAGAATGGGCTTCAAATATATTAAAAGCTAAAGATCTCTTTCTTCATTGTGGATTTTGGGTATGCTATTTGCCATCACTTAAAGAATATATATTTCTTAATAACCTCTTTAACCTTCTTTGGACACCTACTGTTTGCTATAAAAAAAAATCTATTTATGAAATATGAAAGTATTTAAAATATAAAAATGTATAAAATATAAAATAAATATATATTTCTTGGGAATGGAAAGTTATTGCCACATGAAAATATCTTGCTTCCTACTTGTGAAATAATACTCTTTGCAAAAGTATTTAGTAAAAAATGTATCTGAAAAAAAACCCCCACAATCTAAAGTCTTGAGGATATGTTTTTTTTATCAACTACATGATGCATTTTAGAAAAGGAAGTATACATTTTTGAAACCATTATATTTCACAGAATCATAGAATATCCTGAGTTGGAAGGGACCCACGAGGATCATCAAGTCCAACTCCTGACTCCACACAGGGCAACCTGAAAGTTAAACCATATATCAAAGAGCGTTGTTTAAATGCTTCTGGAACACTGAGAGGCTTGGGGCCATGGGGAGTTTGTTCCAGTGCTTGACCACCACTTTCTCCTAATATCCAGTCTTACCCTTCCCTGATGCTTTAAGCCATTCCCTGGCATCCTCTCACTGGATACCTGAGAGAAGTCAGCACCTCCCTTTCTGTTCCCCCTCATGAGGAAGTCGTAGGCAGCAATGAGGAGTCTCCCTTCCTCCTCCCTCAGTGTCCTCTTCTCTAAGCTGATCAAACCTGGTATCCTCAGCTGCTCTTCGTAAGTCATGCTGTCCAGGCCGTGAAAGGCCATCTTTGTTGCCCTTCTTTGGACAGATTCTATTATATGCTTCTCATATTGTGGAGTCCCAAATTGCACACACTACTTGAGGTGAGGACGTGCCGATGCTGAGCGTAGTGGGACAATCAGTTTTTTCACTTGGTTTGCTATACTGTGCTTAATGCATCCCACACTACAGTTGGCCTTTTTGGCTGCCAGCACACGTTGTTGACACATATTGATCAACCAAAACCCCCAGATCTCTTGCACAAACAGTGCAAGCGGAGGTTTGTGGTTTTTTTTTTTTTTTGTGGTTGTTGTTGTTTTTTTTTTTTCCAGAATATAGACAACAGAAGTTTTCAGCTTTTTCTGAGATAAATGTTTGGATAAGGGCACTGTAGTTCATAACTTTTCGCATATTGCCTATTGTTAATGCTACTCAATATGCATCAAGAGCTTACTGAACTGTACAAGATGGAATAGCCTCTGCAATTGGGATCATCTGCTATAGAGGGAACAATGAGTTGAGCAGAATATATTCATTTTCTATCAGGCTTACCTTAGTAACTTGGTTTTCCACGGGTTTATTTGTTCAGCAAATCCATGTATTGCTCCACATTTTTCTTCTTGCTAAAGAAGTAGCAACAGCGGTATGTTCAAATCCATTTTTAAGCCTTTTATTATGACTTTGATGTAAAAATACTGAGCTGGTGGCTGTTTAACTCTGTTGCTGCCCGTATAGTTATAGATTTTTGCTGGTTGTGGTTCTGGTTCCTGAAGAGTTGATTTAAATTAAATAGCCTTGACAAATGTGAGACAAGTATTGGGAGAATATAAGATAAACAGAATTCTTGGTAGTAGGTACATTTGAACTGAAATCTTAAGTCTGTCTCAGTAGAGTCCGATTGACTTATTAAGCGAGCAACAGAGCACACTGCTCTGCTCTAAAAAGAGCACCTGCCCTTCTTTTGCTGTATGGAACAAGTAATTTATTCCAGCTCAGATAATAATTCAGCTTATTTTCTCCCCTGTTCTCTGTACAGTTACTTGCTGATATACTGAGCGGAGAAGGAAGCATGAGGTTTTTCACTCTGTATTCTTTTTAGCCTGCTTAATGAGGAGAAGGATGCTCTAATATGTTGAGGCCCTATGAATGACGTGTTCAATTCCCTGATCCAAAAGGTAGCCTGGGTTGCAAAGTTGGAAACTACACAAATAAATAAGATAAAATTTATTCTGTGATAGAAGGGGTTTGAACTCAGTAGCCAAATTATTCACTCCTGTCTTATACTTCAGCTCCTAGGGCAGCAACAGCACTGCAGGGACAAGGGACGGACTCCTCAGAGTTGTCCTCTGTAGGGATGATCCTTGCTTAAGAACAGAAAGTTAGTCCAAACCTCAGCTTGAAGCACAACTTAGGCTGTACCTCTGCAGTTTAGGTTTCCCCACAAGGGAGATGATATTCTCACTGGGCCAGAATTGTCCCCAGTGGTGAAACATGGTCGTGAATGGTCTATGATCACTCTGCTGATGTGTTTAGCATATGCATTTAAGGCATTTGAAAATAATTTAGGTATAATATACTTACCGCGTCCTCGATCTTCCTATTCTGTGACTCAGGAAAGAACGTGGGTTTATGTAAAACTTATTTGAGGTTTGCTTTGTTAAGGCCTCTGGAACAAAAGTTTTGATGACTGTGCTTTTCATATGTACATGTGTGTATATATATATATATATAAATAGCATTGTATTCTGTTTGGGATTTGGGATTTTTGTGTGTGTGATTTCCCAATATTTCAGAATGATATCCAGCTGTCATTAATCAAAACATTTTTTCATTTGAATCTGCTTGTGAAATACTTTATTGAGCTTACAGTGTTGAACTTAATGACGCACATCGTTTTAGCTCCTGTTATTTAAGCTACTGTCTTGTGTACCCACACATTTGCAATGGACTGCAAGGTGTTACAGGGAAGGAGTTTTAAGCAAGTTCTTCCCTTGCTCAAGAAGTCATTTATGTGTCCGTAGTCATCATAGCTCTTATGAGACTGTTCCTTGTTCTTCAGAAAACAGTCATTTATGCAATTCTTGAGCTGGTTTTTTTTCTCTCTATCATTTAAAAGCATTATAAAGCTTTCAGTTTTTTTCTCTTTGCCATTATTGAATAATCCATAGATATACTCAACCAAATTGACTAGTAGTTGTGGGTTCCTTTACAGGAAGCAAGAAATGGATGTTGGATTTGTACTTGCGCACTATGTTAAAGTCACATTGGTGAGAGCTACTTTGAAATTTCAATGGGTAAGAAAAAGGGAGTGAGTAGAAACTTCTGATTTAGCAAGTGAAAATGATTGGAGGATGTGTGAGTATTAGGCTGGTTTGATATTTATAACTGGGACATGAGAATAATTAGCATTCTGACAAATACGTTTAAGAATAGTCCTAAATGTGCCATCTGTATTGTCCAAGAGGAGTAGATGAGACATATTGAAACAAGGAAATAGGAAAGCTCTCTTTGTGAATTACTTGCTGTAACCATCTGAAAGAAAAATAGCTTGCAGAATGAAAAGCAAGAACAAACAGAAAGGACTACTGAATGAACTTTCCACTTAATTTCCATGGCAACCAATAAAAACAAATGTTTGACTGCTGTATGTCATCTTCAAGATAGGCAATTGCAACTCATGAGGTTTAATTTGAAAGAAAGGTCAAATTCAATACTTTCCATTCATTAAAAGAAAAAAGAAAAAGTGAGAGAAATCCTGGTATTCCAAATACCAGTTATGAACACTTTTTCCTGTACAATGCATAAATATAAAAATATGTAAAATATTATATTTGTGTTCCAAAATAGATATGTGGTTTTTAATTTCCAGAATGCTTCTTGTAGCATTGTAGAAAGAGAAAATTATGCCCACTTGCATGAGGAGCTGTTCTTGATTCTGAGGGTGAGACAAAAGAAGATTCAAGTGAGAGTTTATGGTATTGGCTCTGGATTACATGAAAAATGGTACCAAACATTACCAAACAAGGAGAATGAAGTACAAGGAGTGTTTTAGCTGCATTTTTAAGATCATCAGCTACTCTGCTTCAGTATGTAACACTTCTAGCAAGTTTTGACAAGCCCCTGACATCGTTTTACTGGTATTCTACCGAAAGACAAAGTAGCCGAGTTAACACCAAGGCAAAAATGCAATCTGCAGGACATATCTTGTAGTGACAGTGAAAACTTTTAAGTGAAGAGTAGATCTTGGGAAGGTGATTTTTTTGGTTTGTTTGTTTTTTGTTTGTTTGTTGGATTTTTTTTTTTATATTATATGTCACACCATCTCATAAATATGAAGGGATAGCTTTTAGTTATCACCTTTCTCACATTGTCTCAGGCTTTTATCAGGACTGCTGACCCCCACAGTCTACAGCAAATACCCAACAGTTCCTGTCCTCCACAATTTCCAAAGATTTGCTGCTTGTTTTTTTTAATATACTTATTTGGGAAGAGTTATGCTAGCATCTAGCTTTGCATCTCCTCAAGTTTCAACAAAATTACAGTTTGAGGTATCCATTTAGTACTGTTAAGTGAACTCTTGATAGTGTAACACATTTTTGTCCATAGCCAATTTGATTATTTACTATGACTTTTAACGTATCATAGGAAGTGCAAGGTTTTGTGCAAGTGTGTTTCCTTTCAGATCAGAATGGGTGAATGGGAAAAGAGGCATATGCCATATATAATTATTATTTTAGAAAATGTGAAATATATCACAGTAGTAAAATCAAGCTGCCTCCTCAATGAATGCACTAAAGAATCTCTTCTATTTTGGGGACAGGTTTTTTTCTGCAATTAACTGAGTACTTGGAACAAATGGCTTGTTCTTTTCTGCATCCTATGCATAAAATAATTCACCATGTCACTGACACGCTTTATTTTCAGAGCCATCACAGAATATTTTAATTCCATTCCCTATAACATTGTGGGAGTTAATGCATTCGTTTAGGCTGAACTGGAGCTATACCTTGTGCCAGATCACACATTTCACGATGCCAGCCAAGGAGATAATTTAGTAGGATGATTTTTGCATACTAAGAAGCAGTCTAAGAACATTTTCACTCCTTTAAGTATTCAATTCATGCCTTGTCACTAATTATGAAGATAGAAAACAGATACCTTAAGCTCTTGGCATTTATCCGGCTCAGCCATTCATTTTGGAGCACTGAGTAGTGTGGGTTCTGGCAGGGTGCTCTGATTACTATTGAAATCCCAAGCTGTAGCAGAGGTGCTTAACATTAATGTTAGTCACACATAGGAAAAGCGGGTGTTTTCTTATTACCTGCCTGAAAACTATGGATGCATCAGACTTTTGCAGCCAATTTTATCTCTTAGCAGAACAGTAATACGATAAGTAGCATTCTTAAAATGTTACATCTCAGTTTTTATTGCAAAAAATATTTGAACATTATTTCTTTCTCTGAATTTATATATGTGCATGTAAAATTTGCCCACAGACACCTAAGTAGGTAAATTGTCTTTTGTTGTCCTTTAATTGGTTGTCTCTTAATAATGAGAGCTTTACTTGCAGCAGCAACTTTTTCTACAATGGAGTATATGTTTTCCACTTTGTATTATTATATTGCCTTTTTTCACTTCTCTGACTTTGAGTGCAACTATTTATTTTGAACAATAATGTCCTTCTCATGCAATAATGAATAAATTAATATAACCTTTCTGCTAGTCTGTGACAAAAGTACTACTAGGTATTATAAGACTCCAATGAGGAAGAGTTTTACCAGCATAAGATGTTTGAACCTTGTAGACTATTAGATATTTGTTTGTTGTTATTTAATATTGCTGATTTCTTCTTTTTATAATATTTTGTCAATATTTGTCCCTGCATTTTCAAGTGTGGTATTAAAGCTTGTATATTTTTTAAATATTAAAGTTTAAAATAACAAGATAATGTTGTGGGGTTTTTTCTGATACAGATGTAGTCAACAGCAATTTCCTATGGAATTTAAGCATTCTACAACAAAAACATTTGAACCTTATTCAACTGTAGCAATATATATATATTTATGCCAATGGCTATGTGAGTAGAAAACAGAAGGAGTTTTGTGACCTGGAACCAGTTCTCTGGTGTAATTTTCTTTTGAAGATGGTAGGAGTTATCTCTTATCCTTGGCAAAATGCATAGGGTCCTGCTCATGAATTTACTCTTTGGCAATAACTCTTCATGGTTATTTGAGCCGTTTCTCCTCAACATCCTGAATTATAGAATGGAACAAAACTTATTTCATTATTAGTATAATAGCCTTAAAAATTACTACCTTATTTAAATAAAAAAACCCAACAACTTCTCAGGTTGGTGAATGCTTAATAATTACAAAATAAAAAAAAATGTTTAGCTGACAAAATCCAGAATCCAGGCTAAACTAAGAAGGAACTAAAATCTTTTAATTATATAGAGCTTTACAGGTGTGGAGGTCAAATTGTCTTAAACACTGCCTCTGTAAAGATTTTTTTTTTTTTTTAAATTATTACAGAACCTTTTAAGCATCAACATACTGAAAAGATAACACAGATTCAAGCCAATGATACAAGCATGTGCATTCTTAACGAGTTTTTTTTTTCTTTCCTCCTAAGAAACCATAGTCTTTAATTTCAGAATAGTCTCAATGTACAAGTGAGGAGTGAGACAGTTGAAGGGGTGGTTATGAAAATTAAAACAGTTCATTATCTTGTAAAGTACATATGTTCTCTTTCATAGTTGAAACATAGCACTGCTTTGGGCTACTTTTCTGAATTTTGCATGATATAATTAAAATTGAATCAGAAATATTGCAATGCAAATAAGAGTGAAAGAGAAGGTACAATACAATAAAAAAGCACACCCTGAAGTTATTGTTATATAATGTGTGTGTGTGTGTGTGTGTATGCAAAAATTGTATGTATACTGGAGAGTTATATTTTCAGTTACACTCTTTGAAATTCAGGGGACCAAAAGAATAAATATTATGAACTAACATTTGCAAATCACAGGACAGTTTAGTTCAAATGCTTTATTCAGTCAAGAACTGAAATTCCATCTGCTCAGCTTAGTTTCATGCAAGTGCTCTGAGCTCATTAGAGTTAGCTTGATTGAACATTTTTTTTTCTTTTTTAAAATCAGACATAGTGTGATAAAGCAGTTGCAGGACCTATTTTAGAAGAGAAACAGCTAGCCAGGAGGCCTTCTTAGTTAGTAGGCAGAGAACATTTGTTTATAGCGGTTTTTGAGTTTTACTTGTAGAATGGCTCCCTTTTATCTGTCCACCAAGAGTAATTACCAAAATTGCTGGGACCACTTGGCAGTCAGCCATGATTCCTGGCATCACAGACACATCTGCCTTTAACCTGGAACCTCGAGGGTTCATATGAAAATTTTTGCAGATGAGGATTTTTACCCTTGTTTTCCCTCCCTCCCATCTCTACACCCTCATTGGTCCCCTTGGGAGTTGGGGCATGACTGAAAGTAAAAGTAGGGATTTTGCTATGCAGAAGCTCAAAAATTGTGACTATTATAGCCAATAAATGTGTAGGAGTTTTGGCTATCTGCAGTTATAGTATATTTTCTGAGTTTCACAGAAAAATTTTGTTTGACATTATACTGACACAAGGCTGGGAGTCCTTAACTGCATGCCTTTTTTCTCTGTTCAATCAAAGAGTTTATGAACTAGGTCACATATTTTGTTCTGATCTGTGTTTTCTGCTCCATTTATTAAAAAGCTGTGAGCTATTTCTTCAGAACTTGTTTGAGGGGGGAAAAAAACAAACAACAAAACCAACAGACCTTGCAGGAATCAGGGATGTAAACCTAATGTTATTGAAGTCAATCACACAAATCAAACTGATTACAATGTGACAAGCATTTACTCTTATTTTTCTCCACCAACTCATAAAATTCAAATTAATTCATTTTTTTCTCTTTTTATAACATGTTCTTGTTTATTACAATATTCATAGAAACATCTTGAGTGCCTTGGAACTCTCAGGGTATATAAAAAAAGATGACAGAAGATGCTTCCTAAATCATACCAATCATAATGCTTAAGCATACACATACTCTCTAAACTAACTGTCCCAAAAGGACTTTTTTCCCCTGTATTACAGCCATCAGAACTCCAGCTGTTACCTCGGTGTCTCTGTGATTGCTCTTCCCCTTCAGTAAAGAGATGCTTGTCTCTGTTGGCAGAGCCATCGCAGGAATTATATCTACCTTATTTTGGCTTAATTGATTGTCCAGAGTTTGCGGTTTCACACTTGCATCCAAGACACTGTGGAAATGATGATGATATTGAGGCATGAAGAGGCTTATTGATGTGTAGGAGCCTGAGTCTCACAGACCCTTATTTATTACCATTTTTCTCTTCTTCTCGTGCTACTATTTACATGGCTCTAGACAAACTCTATCATGTGTATTTGTATACAGTGAAAGCCAAGGGATTAGTTAAAAGAAATTTGCTTCCTGTGTGATTATCTTATTTTTGATCAGGTATTTAAAGAAGCAAACAAACAAAAAAATCCCTCAAACCCTTTTCAGCACACAAAGTTATCAGAGATGTTTTTATAGGATGTGGTTAATACTGATGCCTTTGTAGTAAGGAAGGTGTCAGGTACTGACTGATCCTGTGCTTGAATTTGTTTACTTCATTTACATTTCACACGTGAAGGGTTTGTTTGAATGGCCTGAGGAGAAGGAAGATCTTTTGTGCTGAACTTTGATTTATATTTGTATAAAAAGGATCCTAAGGTTCTAATTCTCTTAAAAAGTTGTCATGAAAAAAAAAAAAGTAAAAAAAAAAGTGAACTTGTAGTAATAATAGAGAATATTTTAAAAGCCTTTATGTTTTCAAACCAATGTGAAAACAGCTAGAATTGTTTTGTGTTAACGGAGAGGAAAGAAAGAACATAGGAAAAGACTTCCCTGCACTAAGTATGAACTCTCTTTCCTGTGGCTCAGTCTGTGCTGGACCATGCTGACTTTGTATTAATGACTCGTACGCCCTGATAAGAAGGTTCATTGCTGAAACTGGTTAAGGTTCCGTGTTACTCGTTCAGCTTCCTGAAATGAGTAACGAAGGACAGGTTTTTAACAGTATAAGGTGGATCTCAGTGGAAGGAACCGCTTCTGATCCAGGATCCTGATTTTAAGTTCCGAGCCCTGGAAGAAGAAGGAGGAACTTTCCCCGTCCTGAATCTTCTGATGTGAAAACTGCAGCAGGCTGTTTTCTCAGCCAAATGTCATTAACTGCAGATCAAACACACTGCTGCAGTCCCAACTGAGCAACTTTAGGATTTATCAGAAATAAATGGAAAAAGTGTATTTTGTAATGTAATTTAATTTTGTTATGAAATTTGACTGGGTTTCTTATCCAGTAAGTGAGTCATCCAACCCAGACACAGAGTGCCCTTGCATGGTCTGTTCTATCTGAATGGAAGAAGCAGGAGAGAACCACTGAGGATGATAATATTCTATGGCACAGAAAAGCATGGCAATGTGCAGGAATATAAATACAGTCTGAAGACAAAACCTGATTAAAACCGATGAACAATATATCGTGTATTCATATAGATAGATAGAAACTCTTGGATATTTACATATAAATAAGTGGCTTATTAAAAAATGTATGCTCTTTCCTTCTCTTCTTACCTTTTCCCAGTTCCATGTCTTCCACAATTGTGTGTTTATACAACAGGAAGACAGGTGCTGTTGTTTGTAGAGAGATTCCAATTTGCTTTGACCTAATGTTCTATGTTCTGTACAGCCAAATCTGAAGGACTCTTTCAGCCCATTCAAGTAATGGGCATTAAGTCAAACACATGCATTTTTTTACATTTATGTGTTGTAACTTTGATGAAATATTATTAGACACACAAGGTACTTTGCTTTCTCCAAATGAGTGAAAACCTTCACTCTTTTCCATCAGTAGAATAATTTCTGGAGGTATTTCTGTAATAACCTTATTTCCCAGCAGCTGTCAAAAAAATTAAAGGCATATGTGCTGAACGTATGTAAGAAAAGCTGTAGAGAGGGTATGGGATATCTGATGGAGGATGTTTTTGTCTTGAGATCAGTTTTGTGACTAGGTTTACTAGATGAACAAAAATCTTCTGTGCTGTTGTATTCTCGGGTGTTGTCTTGCAGCACGTTTATTTGCTTTGCTGTTATGCAGGCTTGGAAGATAGATATCTTGATGACAAAATAAACACTTATTTCTGGTACAAGGGACAACCTGGGGGAAAAAAAGAAAGTTAAAGCAAGAAAATGGGATTATTTACTTCATAAAATAATTTTCTTATTTTACAGACATATATCTTATTTCTGGAATTATGACAGCAGCAGATTATGAGCTTTAGTTTTTCTTAGGGAAGTCTTGAACACTGTTTTCCTAAACTTCCCCTTAGCAGGGAGCCCTAAGAACAAAAGAAAATTTTCTTTACTGATAGAGCTGTGATCATGATCAAGTCTTTCCACTGTGGAGCTTTTTTATTTCTGTAATTAAGTGTGAATCGAAAGAAGCAAAGAAACAGAGGTTTAAGCCTACATAATTTGACCTCTCCGCATAGTTGTTAGACTTTACATCTCACGTTTGGGGAGCTTCCTTATTATTTGAAAAATAAATATATTTCATCAAGGAATGTATATGTGAAATAATTTTATATCCTGCTGTGAGTTCCCTGTTGTGCACTGCTTTCTGCTGCATGTGTAAGTCATACAAATTATGTGCATTGTAAATGGAAAGGATGATCCTTGGACTCTTAATAAAGTGACTGAGGTGTTTTGCTTAGGGCTATGTCTGTAGTAGATACAGTAAAAAATGGCACTGAGAAACATGCAAAATATTTTTTCTTTTATTCTTGGCTTTATTTGAGCTAACTTGCAGTGATCATTCCCTCCCTAGTTCACACTTTCCACTGAAACAATCCAGCTTCCTCAGCTGTGATCTTCATCTTTCTCATCCACTGACAATACCCTTGGAGTTATTGGAGATTCCCAGGCAGGACCTCTTTTCAGTTCATCTGTTAAGTATTTAGAATTCAGAGTAGACTTGTGTGTTCTAAACATGTATTTTGGCTGCAGTTAAAACTGTGGCCACACTCACTATCTTCACTCCTGTTGTAAAGGCCAGTCCACAGACCAATAGTCTGTATGGCAGTAAGTTGCAGATCCATGTACAGGGGGTCTTGGTTGTCCAAGACAAAATATAAATGAACAGCACAGACAGAGACTATATGTTCCAGCCTGCACAGATGAATGAACAGCAAATTAAGTGTGAGGTGATTGTGAGACCATCAATGAGCAGCTGGAATGCATGGAGCTTGACCGGGGGACGGATGAGGAGAAGACTGAGAAGACCAAGCAGATGAGGCCCTCTATAGGCAGACAGGAGCAGCCTCACGTTGACGAGCCCTGGTCCTCATGGGGGTCTTCAAAACACCCTGATATCTGTTGGAGCGAAAACACAGCAGGGTATAAGCAATTCAGGAGGTTCCTGGAATGCGTCAATGATAACTTCCTTCTCCAAGTGACTTAGGACCCAACAAGGAGAGGTGCTATGCTGGACCTTAGTCTCTCCAACAAGGAGGGGCTGGTGGGGAATGTGAAGCTCAAAGGCAGCCTTGTCTGCAGTGACCATGAAATGATGGAGTTCAAGATCCTTAGCGCAGCAAGGAGGGTGCACTGCAAACTCATTACCCTGTACTTGAGGAGAGCAGACTTTGGCCTCTTGAGAGGTTTGCTTGGCAGAGTACCGTGGGATAAAGCCCTGGAGGGAAGAGGGGCCCAAGAGAACTGGTTAATATTCAAGAATCACCTCCTCTAAGCTCTGGAGCGATGCGTCCCAACAAAGAGGAAGTCAAGCGAAAACACCAGGAGGCCTGCATGGATGAACAAGGAGCTCTTGGAGAAACTCAAATCAAAAAAGGAAGCCTGCAGAGGGTGGAAGCAAGGACAGGTAACCTGTGAGGAATACAGAGAAATTGTCTGAGCAGCCAGGTACCAGGTTAGGAAAGCTAAAGCCCAGATAGAATTAAATCTGGCCAAGGACATCAAGGGCAACAAGAAAAGCTTCTACAAGTATGTCAGTGACAGAAGGAAGACTAAGGAAAATGTGGGCTCTCTCAGGAGACCTGGTCAGCTGGGATATGGAGAAGGCTGAGGTGCTCAAATTTTTTTGCATCAATCTTCACTGGCAAGTGCTCTAGCCACGTTGTCCAAGTCACAGGAGGCAAAGGCAGGGACTGAAGAACCGGCCACTGTAGGAGAAGATCAGATTCGAGACCATCTAAGGAACATGAAGATGCACAAGTCCTTGGGACCTGATGAGGTGTACCTGTGGGTCCTGAGGGAACTGGTGGTTGAAGTTGCTAAGCCACTATCTGTCATATTTGAGAAGTCGTGGCAGACTAGTGAAGTTCCCACTGACTGGAAAAGGGGAAACATAACCCCCTTTTTAAAAAAGGGACTTGTGCAAAGCATTTGACACTGTCCCACATGTTATCCTTATCTCTAAATTGGAGGGACATAGATTTGACAGATGGACCACTCAGTGGATAAGGGATGGGCTGGATGGTCGCAGTCAAAGAGTTGTGGTCTGTGGCTTGGTGTCCAAGTGTTGACCAGTGACAAGTGGCATTCCTCAGGGGTTGGTACTGGTACTGGCACTGTTTAATATCTTTGTCAGCAACATGGACAGTGGAATAGAGTGCACCTTCAGCAAGTTTGCTGATGACACCAAACTGTGTGGAGCGGTCGACACGCTGGAGGGGAGGGACCCCATCCAGAGGGACATGGACAGGCTTGAGAAGTGCGCCCATGCAAACCTTATGAAGTTCAACAAGTACAACTGCAAGGTCCTGCACGTGTGTTAGGTCAATCCCAAGCACGAGTATAGGCAGGGCAGAGAATGGATTGAGAGCATCCCTGAGGAGAAGGACTTGGGGGTATTAGTTGATGAGAAACTCAACATGACCCAGCAATGTGTGCTTGCACCCCAGAAAGCCAATTGTAACCTGGGCCGCATCAAAAGAAATGTGACCAGCAGGTCGAGGGAGGTGATTCTGCCCCTCTACTCTGCTCTTGTGAGACCCCACCTGGAGTACTGCATCCAGCTCTGGGGGGCCCCTAACATAAGAACATGGACCTGTTGGAGCAGATCCAGAGGAGGCCACAAAGATGGTCGGAGGGCTGGAGCACCTCTCCTGAATAAAGACAAGCTGAGAGAGCTGGGGTTGTTTGGCCTGGAGAAGAGAAGGCTCCAGGGAGACCTTATAGCAGCCTTCCAGTATCTGAAGGGGGCCTACAAGAAAGCTGGAGAGGGACTTTTTACAAGAGCATGTCGGGACAGGACAAGGGGTAATGGCTTTAAACTGTAAAAGGGTAGATTTAGATTAGATACCAGGAAGAAATTCTTCAGTACAAGGGTGGTGAGGCACTGGAATAGGTTGCCCAGAGAAGTTGTGGCTTCCCCACCCCTGGAATTGTTCAAGGCCAGGCTGGATGGGGCTTTGAGCAACCTGGTCTAGTGGGAGGGGTCCCTGCCTATGGCAGGGGGGTTGGAACTAGATGATCTTTAAGGTCCTTTCCAACTCTAACCATTTTGATTCTGTGATTCTATGAAGAAAGAGGAGGAACTGATGTCTTTATACACTTCATATAAGCTTTTTTTTCTCTCTGACAGCCTTTTTCCATACTGTCACTCAGTTCCTCTTGCTGTTATTTTAAATGACCTTTTTTGGAAGAATCGTTTGGCCTGTAGGCTAGTCAGCTCCTCCTAAATGTGTGAGAGAAAACAGCATTCCATCAATGCCTTTTTCTTCTTTTATGTGTTTTCTTAAGCTGCGGCTTTCTGGAACCAAGCAATTTATTTTAGAATTTGAGCTTTAATTTAAAAAAGAAATCAGCAGGATTCTGCTTGCTTTGGCATGTAAGAAAGATTGAAAATATTATCTCCCTGTACCCTCCAGGCTTAGACAGCAAATTAAAAGAAGTCACAATTCATTATGTTATTTTATTATTATTATTTTTTCAAAACTGACCTCTGGTAATTTAATGCTTGGTGTTATCAGTATTAAGCTTCTGTAAGAATTACAAAAATCTGAGGCACCGAAACAAAAGTTGCTGTATTGATAAGCTATATTTCTGTGATGAAAGATATCAGTATTTTTTAGTTAATGTGCAAAATGAAGTAAAAAAGAAGTTGGAAAGAAGTGTATCTATATGCAGTTCTCACAGGAGAATGATACCAACACATGAAGTGTGTGAGACTATGAAGATATTGTGGTGCATTTATCTGTTACTGATCAGATTCTCCTTTATTTCTTTCCTTGCTTTATAGTAATCCAAAGCTATCATGCTAATCATATATAAATTCAAAAATACTTTCTTTAAAAAAACAAAACAAAACAAAACAAAAAACCTGCTAGTTTTTTTCCATTTCTATAGCCGACCATCTGCAGGCTATCCCAAGGGACTGAGTGAATAAATGAAAATGAAGTGGTACAATAAATTTTAAAAAGCCAGTTCTTTCAGATGAGTGATGTACCTGGTCAGATGTAGTAGACCAGTTCAGATGAAATTAATGATTCTTCAAAACACAGATCTTTTAGTTATACATAGAAGCAGACATAAATGTGTGACTTGTGTGCAACCCTATTACATCTGTAAATAAAATGTTAGCTGTTCCATTATATGTGGAACATGCTTTAAATTTTGGGGGGTTTTATTCCACTGAAAGAGAAAAAAAATTAATAATGAGAGATTACATAGTGTATTTAATCTGTGGATCTCAAAGTACTGAGGAAGACAAACCTTGAGGTTATTGGTCCCATAAAATTGTAGGATTAAAGTCAATCACTTGAATTGCAAAAATGCATTGGAAACTAGAGCAGTCTTTGAGGTGCAGGCAAGTTAATTAGTGCAGAAATAGTTCTCTCCATAAAGAACGAGCACTGTGCCATTTTATGTTAGCAGTCACATACAAAGGTGACTGTAACATTCTGGGCAAAGGAGTGGTTTGAATGCACAGAGCTTTGTCTTGGTGTAGGTGACAAGCCAGTAAAAAGCTGTAGGTAATTATCATGGAACAGACCAACCTGAGTAACGTAGTGGTAGACATCTGCTACAAATTGCATGATCAAAAGGAGGAAGTAGATGAAGTCTCTGACCAGCTTAAGGAAATCTCATGACTGGTAAAATCATTGAAGATTTTAACACCTTTAGTATCTACTGGAAGGGCAACATAACATGGCAGAGTGCAAGCAAACCAAGAGATGCTTGTTGTGTGTTGAAGACATTTTCTTGACACAGGTGATCAATGAGCCAAGAAGGGCAGGTGCTCTGCAGACCCGTTAATCACAAACAAGGAAAGATGTGAAGGTCAGCAGCAGACTTGACTGCAGTGACCATGAGACTGTAAAGTTTAAAATTCTGAAAAAAATGAACAATACAAATAGAATCACAAACCTGGACTTGAGGAGAACAAACTTTGGCTTGTTTAGGCATCTTCTTGGCAGGATTCTGTAGGATTCTGCACTGGAGGACAAAAGGGCCCAGGGCAGCTGGTTGACCTTCAAGGACAACCTCATCTGTTAGAGTGGGCTACACCAGCGTGCAGAAAGCCACATAGATATGGCAGAAGACCATCATGGATGAACAGGAGAATCTTGACTGAAGAAAAGAAAACCAGAAAGTACACAGAAGGTGTAAGCTGGGATGGCTTTCCTGGTTATTTCCTACAGAGTCGTTGCTCGAGCATGTAGAGATGAGGTTAGGAAAGCTGGAGCTCAGTTGGATCAAGGACTGTAAAGGAAACAAAATGGGCTTTTGTAAGTACATTGGCAGCAAAAGGCAGCCCAGGGAAACTGAGCCCATTGCTCAGTGGGGCAGAGGATCTAATGACAAAGGACATGGAAAAGGCCAGAGTCCTCAGTGCTTTTTTTTGCCTTGCTTTTTTCTACTAAGTTCTGTTCTTTTAGACCTCCCAGGCTCCTGAGCCTACCAGCAGAGACTGGGGTGTCAGGTATTACCCTCCACAGGGGTGAATAGAACTAGGTAATTCTTAAGCCAGTTGAAGAACATACCCAAGTCCGTGGGACCGAGTGTGCTCTATCTGACTGAGGGTACTGAGGGAGTTGATCAGTGTTGCAGTGAGGCTGCTCTCTGTTGTCTTTGAAAGGTTTTGGTGATCAGGGAAGATTCCTGATGATGGGAGAAAGGCACACACACATCTTCAAGAAAGATCCAGGTAACTTGGGCTTTGTCAGCCTAACCTCAGTTCCTGGGAAAGTTACAGAGTTTAGAAGCCATATGTAAATGTGGAGGACAACAAAGTGATTGGGAGCAATCAGCATAGATTTACCAAGGGCAAACCATGGCTGAGAACGTAACTGTCGTCTGTGATGGCTGGCTCTAAAGACAATAGGAATGGATGCTCTTTTCCTTGATTTTTAAAACACTTTCAATGCTGTCTCCCATATTATTCTTATAGCCAGATTTGTTGAGATACTGGCTGCAAATGTTGACTGTAAGGTGAAAATTGGCTGCACCAACAAGAGAAAGAGTTGTGACCACTGGTGCGGAATTCAGCGGGGGGACAGTGACTAGTGATGTTCCTCAAGGATTGCAGCTAGAGGAAGCACTGTTTTCATGTCTATATTAATGACCTGGAAAATGAGGTGGACTGCACTCTCAGGAAGATTGCAGGGGAACCGTGACAGACAGAACAAATGAGCTGACAGAAACTTCATGAAATTCAACAAAGGCAAATGCTAAGTCTTCCATCTAGGTTGGAATAATTTCCCATGCAGCAGTAGAGGCTTGGTGCCAGCAGGACAGAAAGCATCTTTGCAGAAAAGGCAACGGGCAGGTCCTGGTAAAGAAAGACGTGCAAAGAAAGGCAACTGCATTCTGCAATATAAGAAAGTAAGTAGTCAGCAAGTAAGTGTAAGCAAGAAAGTAGCCAGCAGGTTTTCCCCCTCTGTTAAGAACTTGTGAGACTGCATATTAAGTGTTGTGCCCAGTTTGAGCACCCCATGACAGGAAAGACATTGATGTTCTGGAACAAACTCAAGGAGGAGCTACTGAAATGGTCAGGGGACAGGAGTATACGATGTATCAGAGGTTAAGAGAGCTGGGTTTGTTTAGCCCTAAGAAGATAAGGCTACAGGGACGTCTTACTGCTGTCTTCTGCTACTTAATGAGAGACTACAGAGAAGATGGGTTCTTAGTGATGCTTGACAATAAAGCAAAATGCAATGGGCACAAGCTGAGGCATGGGAAATTTTGGTCAGAAAAAAGTAAATATTATGAGAGCAATCGAATACTGGAACAGGTTTCCTACTGTGGTGTGGAATGTCCACCTTGAAGATATGCCAAACTTGACTGGACAAATGCCTAAATAACCTGATCTCATTGTGACTGCTTTCAGCAGAGGTCACATCCAGCATGTGCTTAACTTTTAATCTTAAAGTTTCCTTTATTGCTTGAATGTATAGCTTTGTTGTATTTCTGAACAACTAGATAGGAACTCTGAAATGCAGCATTGCCAGTTTATTTCTGGCAGAAATGGCAAAAGCTGTATGGGTGTCATGGTTTCAGCTGCGGTGGAGTTGACTTTCTCGCTGGCAGCTGGTATAGTGCTGTGTTTTGGATTTAGGATGAGAATAGCGCTGATAGTGCACTGGTGTTTTTATTGTTGGTAGGCAGTCAAGGCCTTTTCTGCTCCTCATCCCACCACACTAGTGAGTAGGCTGGGAGTGCACAAAAAGTGGGGAGGAGACACAGCCGGGACAACTGACTCCAACTAACCAAAGGGATATTCCATGCCATGTTATGTCATGCTCAATATATAAAGCTAGGGGAAGAAGAAGGAAGCGGGCATTCAGACTTATGGTGTTTGTCTTCCCAAGCAACCATTACATGTGATGGAGCCCTGCTTTCCTGGAGATGGCTGAACACCATCCTGCTGATAGGAAGTGGTGAATGAATTCCATATTTTGCTTTGCTTGCATGTGTGGCTTTTGCTTTACTTATTAAACTATCTTTATCTCAACCCATGAGTTTTCTCACTTTTACTCTTCTGATTCTCTCCCTCATCCCACTGGGGGTGGGGTGGGGGTGAGGAATAAGTGAGCAGCTGCGTGGTACTTAGTTGCCATCTGGGGTTAAACCACAACGATGGGAAAGCTCTTGTTAGGAGTTTTCCCTTCTCACTTCCAGAAATTGGTTGTATTCAAAAGTGTCATGGATAAGCATTGTAGATGCTCTTGCTGTTATCTGAATTCATAAATTTGGAGAATGTGGAGAAACTGGCTGCTCATGGCTTGGATGGTTGTACTCTTCTCTGGGAAAAAAAACTGGCTGTAAGGCCAGGCCCAAAGAGTAGTGGTGAATGGAATTAAATCCAGTTGGCATCAGGTCACAAGTGGTGTTCCCCAGGGCTCAGTATTGAGGCCAGTTCTCTTTAAAATTTTTATCAACTGTCTGAACGAGGGGATCGAGTGTACCCTCACTAAGTTTGCAGATTATACCAAGTTGGGTGGGAGTGTTCACCTGCTTGAGAGTACGAAGGCAATACAGAGGGATCTGGACAGCCTGGATTGGTGGGCCAAAGCCAATGGTATGAGATTTAACAAGGCCAAGTGCCAGGTCCTGCGCCTGGGTTACAACAACCCCATGCAACAGTACTGTGTTGGGGAAGAGTGGCTGGAAAGCTGCCCGGCAGAAAAGGAGCTGGGGGTGTTGGTGACAGCCACCTGATTATGAGCCAGCAGTGTGC
The DNA here is from genome assembly GCF_000708025.1 of Charadrius vociferus. Classification (NCBI taxonomy): domain Eukaryota; kingdom Metazoa; phylum Chordata; class Aves; order Charadriiformes; family Charadriidae; genus Charadrius; species Charadrius vociferus. The sequence continues at coordinate 849,194 of NW_009647939.1, read as the reverse complement.
CCAGGTGGTCAAGGCGGCCAACAGTGTCCTGGCTTGTATTAGGAATAGTGTGGTGAGCACGACCAGGGAAGTGATTGTCCTCCTTTATTCGGCACTAGTGAGGTCCCACCTTGAATACTGTGTTCAGTTTTGGGCCCCTCACTACAAGAAAGACATTGAGGTGCTGGAGGGTGTCCAAAGAAGGGCAACAAAGCTGGTGAGGGGTCTAGAGAATAAGTCTTATGAGGAGCAGCTGAGGGAACTGGGGTGGTTTAGCTTGGAGAAAAGGAGGCTGAGGGGAGACCTTATCAGTCTCTACAACTACCTGAAAGGAGATTGTAGTGAGGTGGGCGTTTGTTTCTTCTCCCAAGGAACAAGTGATAGGACAAGAGGAAATGGCCTCAAGTTGCATCAGGGGAGATTTATATTGGATATTAGGGAAAATGTTTTCACTGAAAGGGTTGTCAAGCATTGGAAGAGGCTGCCCAGGGAAGTGGTGGAATCACCATCCCTGGAGGTATTTAAAAGACAGGTAGATGTGGTGCTTAGGGACATGGCTTAGTGGTGGTTTTGGCCATGTTAGGTTGATGGGTGGACTCGATGATCTTAAAGGTCCCTTCCAACCTAGATGATTCTATGGTTCTATTCTATGATTCTATGAACTCTACTGTCAAAAAAAATCAAGATTTATTCATTATTTATGACGAGTCCACAAATAAATGGAAGCAAGACCAATCACACAGTGCTGGGTTTGTGAGCATTTTTTTTGATTATTCACAGGGTTGCTAAAAGATTAGTAGAGCTTTTTGTATGATATATGTTTTTGTTACATAAGGTCATCGTTCAGTAAAAAACATGTTCTGCATTTTTATTAAAAGAATTCATGCCTTTATTGGAGTTAGAGTCAGGACCTTAATATTGCTTTGTCATTTCAATGCACTGTTTAAACAGAAAAAAATAAACCCACAAAACCATCCCTGGTTAACCTGAAAGTGAGCCTGCAGTATGCATTCTTAGTCTTTAATATTTCTAGCAGTAGAAGCATATTCTGCTCCTAGTAGAAATATCTGAATATCTGAGGATATAAATAAATAAACTCCCAGCGGTAATTAAGGCTGACTTGGATTTTAAAGACAAGGTTGGGTTTTTTGGTTGGTTTGGTTTGTTGTTTCTTTTTAAAACCATTGAACTGAGAAATGTACTCTCATCTGGACAAAATAAAATCTCATTCCATTAATTTGCCAGGAATTCTGGTCTCTAAAGAAATACGTAAATACAAACCAGAGGTTTATATCACTGTGAAGAGCACAGTGTGTTGAGTCTCCAGTCCTTCAGTTATGCAAATTAAATGTATTTTCTTTTAATGTGCCTGAAGTACATGAGCAGAGATACATACTTACATTGTGTCAGTAAATGAGCATAAACATTAGTTATGCCAACTAAGAGAAAGAAGTATTTATAGAACTTTATTGATAATTCTTGGTACTAAAATAGTGGAGACAAATTTTTATATGTTGTTAACTGCAACATCAACAGCACCCTGATAAACCTCACGGGGCTTGACTGTCAAAACTGTCAAAATTATAGCCAGGGACATGTTGATAGCTGTGTTGTTGTTGTTTTCTACCTAGAGACGGACTGAAGGAGGTGACCCTTCTGTGGGATTTATTGTAAGACTTTGCTGCAGGACAGAGGATCAGACTGTAGCTATAATTTTACTTCCCATTAGCTGTCAGTTGGAAATCTGTTGGGAAGATGTCCTATTCACAGATTTCTTTATAAAAGGGCCTAAAATTACATATTTGAGCCTATTCAGTTGACAGTTACATGAAAGTAATGACACGGTGGAGAGGAAATAAATACTTTGAAGCCCATGAAACTTAGTTAGTTCCATGAGTGAATGGAATTTTTCTTGGAACATACACTCCGTGGGATGAATATAATTTAAACATAGATGAAACAAGAAATAGTCCTGTAATTATATATATTAAAGGGCTAGTCTAACATTAAGCAGCATGTGATAATTATTTTTTACACTTTTATTCTTCCATATTCTGCAGTATTCAGTTTGCACTATTTTGCTTAAAGCATTTGCAAGCGAATGACTTTCAGACATAAAAGTCTGGGTGTGATGTACCTGAGAATCCTTTAATGATTTCTTATAAAGTTGTTATTTCACAAATACTAAACTTGATTGATTGATTCAACTACTTTGCAGTAATCATCGGGTGCGGGGAGGGGAGTCAGTTGATTCTTGGGAGGATTTTGAGGTTGGCAGGTGATTTTCTTGTTTTGCTAAGTTGGCTACATCCTGCGTGAACCGGTATGATCTCCAACTTTTTGCAAGAAGAATGTGAAATTTGTTTGCTCAGCAATTTCCATCACAGATGCAAAAATCCGGCTGTATGAATCCAGGGCAATTATCATTGAGTTACACTGAGAGGTGGGTACGTCCATCTATGACATGAACGTAAGCTGGGGGAAAGGAATGGTTTTTGGGATCAGAGGGAATTACATTTCTGGTGGAAACGGAGAATGCCTTTAGAATCTGCTTCGTGTGGGAAATTTAGATTGAAGTTTGTTTATTCTATTGAGCTGTAAGGCTAAGCCCTGAGACTTGACATAGAATATATGATGATTTTCAGTGATCTTTATGGAAAGACTCACCCAGACTGTGAGAGAAGCTGGATCAAGCTCTATGTGTTTCATTTTGTTCAGGCTTGGGGGTAAACTGTTGGTAGGGTTTGACTGGTAAACTGTTGGTAGGGTTTGACTTTGAAGAGAAACAACAGTCCTGCCTGTAACTTACAAAACAACAAACCAATTATGCATTGCTACATAATATAAAGGATTAGAAAATTAGCACATTTTGGAGGGTAGATTTTATTTTTTTTTCTTTCCTGTTTATTTTTTTTTTTTTAAACAATGTATGTTGATTATTAGGGGTACCTATGTATTTATCTCTCTTTTAAGCACCACAAAAGCCACGTTGGGAAAAGTAACTATTTTCTGTTTTTTGTATATTTTTTTCCAACACATCTCCTTACTGGCTATTCAGGTCTTTGGTCAACATTTTGTCCCTTCTTCTTGGTCATAAATTACCTGTGCAATAAATTAAGACCGCTATTCTGGAAACCTCTTAAGCAAAAGCAAGCAGTGTGCTCTCCTTTGGAAGGTTGTTGCTGCATTAGAATATATACTGGGAGGGAAGACAGGTTAACTTCCAAGGGTTCAGATGCAAACTGAAATCCCGTTTGCATCCCAATTGCAACTGTATGTTCAGCTAAAAAGAAAACACATTGTCACGGTTCGTCCTCCTGATTTGCACACTGTTTGAATAGGAACAGGATGTGGCATGTCCATCACAAAGAAAAGGGAAGAGATACAGTGAATATATGAGAAATCTCTTCTGTTCTTTGAAATAGCAGCTCCCTAACTCTAAAATGAGAGCTTCTACATTTTCACATCAGTGAGATTAGAATACTAGTAATCATTGAAGAACATCATGTCAAGTCACTGAACCAGCTTGCCTTGCTCATCCTTATTTTTCATGTGATTTTACGACTGCATGTAAAACACTGATCAATGAATGGAAATTACAGTTTGATGAAAAAATGGCCAAGAGTATAAAATAACAAGAAAAAAAAAAGAAATGAAAGCAGCACTCAGAGAACTTAACCTCTTTAATGACTACATGGGTTTCGTTAACTATTCCATTTAACTACCTTTGCCAGCTAACTGTCCTTGCAGATGTTCTTTTCTGGTAAACGGGCAAACACTTTTTTAGCTTTAGCTTGTGAAATGTTATTCAGTGATTATCTAAGTAATCTTTATTAACATAATCTTGAATTATTTCAGAATTTGTCCCCTAATTTTTCAAGCCGGAATTCATATGAATAGTCCTTTCTTTCTGCATTGCAATCTTTGTATATAAAATTTGAATGTGAGATTTTTGAGGTTTTAGGTGTACAATTTGTGGATTTACACAAAGCAGTTCTTTGAAAACTTCATACAGAAGAACCTTTTTTTAGAAAGATTTTTTTCTTCCCTGTAAAGGCAGAAGTGATTATATTTCATTTTCAGGTATCAGATCAACATTTTTGTACAAAATACTTCTTTCAACAGAACGTTTGTGCATTTGCGATTCGAGGCAGTTTTGAAAGCCAGCTTTGACTGTGACTGTTAATACGTCTTTGCTCACCTTTTTTTCTGAATTCTTTGAAGTAAAGCAGATCTTGTTTTAAGAAAAGTAGAGATTAAAGTAGAAAAATAATCTATACAGTTTAGTTAAATCTCTGCTGCCATTTAAACAAGTTGTCTTATTCAGGCCATGTTTTTTATATTTGCAAATTGTTTGTAAGTGACTCGGATTAGTATTGGATATGAGCAACTCTAAGCATATTTTGATGTGAATACTTAGATTTTTATAACTTTTACTTCAAAATGGTATGTGCTGTTCTGTTGGTAATACTTTGCACATTCATGTAGATTGTACTCCTTTAGTGTCAACTTACCTCTCAGTCTGTTATGGATATCATGTTCATAGCTCTTTGAGGTAAGAGAGGGCTATTACAGATGAAAAAGAAAACAAACCCTACAAGTCTGTTGCTGAGGTGGGAAGGAAAGAGAAATTTTCCAAGTCCCAGGACAGTATCTCTAATTTCCAAGACACCAACTTTTTTAACTTATCCACCCTTATTCAATTGTTGCTTAAAATGATGGGAGGAGGAGAGAAGAATAAAGATTTTATATTTTGTAATGAGAGAGAAAAGTTTTCTTAAGAGAAGGCCGGGAGTGTTTATGGCTAAATCCTTATGCATTTTTCGAGTGTCTCCTGATATTTCTTTGGGAACTGCTGTGTTCATAACACCTATACACCATAACACCCATACCACTAGTGGTTTATATATAGATTTGAGAAGCTATAATTTTACATAAATAAAATCTTGGCAAAGTGTTCCCAAGGGATTTAGATTCTTCTAATAAGTGGCCTCTCCATCCTCGAAAACTCCAATTTATCTACTGTCTATCTACAGTTATTGACCTTTCTGAGTCTAATGAAAATTCAGATGATAACTGCATCAATGAACATGATCTGTACAGGAGAAAACCAAACCAAATCTGAGAAATGATTTTTTTTTTAGAAATTAAAGTTCAGGAAATATCATGTCACCTTCCACTAGTCCAAAGGCAAAAAACACTTGGCTGACTTTATGTCCTGGTTGCAGCAGGGATGGGGTTAATCTCCCCCGGAGCCGGCAGGGGGCAGGTATTCCATCCCGGGTGACCCATGCCCGGGCTATAAGAGGCGCTGCCGGGGCGAGGAGAGCAGTCGCCACTCGGAGGTGGGCTGTGGTGGTGCGGGTCCGGTCGGTGCGCTTCGCGGCGGGATTGTAATCACGTCTTCATATCCCTTTATCGGTGTTATTGTTTTGTTTTCGTCTTCCCTTTTGCTGTTCTGTTAAATTGGACTATTTTAACCCACGAGTTTTGCCCTGTTGATTTTTTTTCCCCGCGGCTGTGGGAGTGGAGCAAGCGGCTCTGTGGTTCTTTATTGCTGGCAGAGGCCAAACCATGACAACTTAGAAGTCCATAGAATATGATTCTTCCAACTCAATTTCCCTCTCTAACCAAAACAGAATACTGTCCTGGAGCTAGTTTTCCAGCTGTGGAGTGATTAGTAAAAAACAACTAGCAAGTGGCTGATACAGTTGATTAGGTTTTGAAAGAAGCTTAATTGATGATTAGAATAGTTTTCTTGCATCTAAATTGTCTTCATCTCTAGTATCAAAAGCTTTTTGTTGTATCCTTTTAGGTTGGTTTTCTCCATCTTCCAGTTGAATTGTCTTGGATATTTCTTGGCATGCAGGACAATCTCAAATTTTTCAAAAGAACTGGAAAGTCCAAAGTGTCTGGTCATGCTGAATGTTCCATTAACAGAAAGCTGTCGTTTTCCACCAGCAAATATCCCTGTAAAGTGAATAAATTGGTTTCAAAATAAGAGAGCTATTTAAAACCGTTATGCTTAACTCTGTTCCCTGATAACTGTATCTACAGTAGAGACTTGTACCTTTGCAAAGATTATTTTTGGAAGGGTAGCATTTGGTGCCTCAGGTGTATTTGTGAACATGAAAATATTCCTGAATGTTATTAACTAATGGCACATCAGTTAGCACATCCTTGTCAATATAAGAGGAAAAAGTAGAAGGGAACAAATAAACATTTCTGTCAAAATTGCTTCAACTATTTTCTTTGAGTCTTCAGAAATTTTTGCAGAGAGGAATTTGAATTGTCATCTTTGCATTTTAAAACATAGCCTTCTCCTTTTCCTGGTGTTGATTACCTCTCACTTCTGGATGTTTTATTAAAGCTCTGCCCAGAAGAACAGTGGCAAATTCATGCTTCTAGGTTAAACATATATGTGGGTCCCTCATAACGTTATGTGATTTCTAGGCTGTCGCTTTGTTTGTAGATCTGCCCCACTTGTGCAATTCTTTGGGCTTAGTCAGACTTTATGTACACCCGGGAAACTGAGTGGAGGAGAAGAATGGAAAGGATTTTGGTGTACTTTCCATATACATACCCTGGTCAGAAGAACTAATCCACCCAGAAAAGGAGGGAAATAGATTTTGAATAAGGATTTTGAACTATCATGTCTCTGTGACACTGTAAGCAGAGTCATTCCTTGTTCAGAATAGTGGCTGAAGGCATGATACATCCCTAAACCTTGTTGGCTGCAGACTTCTTTAGAATATATATTAAAGAAGTCTTGCAGACATGATGATTCTCTTTTTTCCCACTAGAATTTGAAAATTATTGATGACAGATGCTTTCTGAGGAATATAAAAGCGAAAATTATTTGGTCCACTTAATAATCTGCAGTAGTAGCTTTTACCCCAAATTATATATGGGAATAAGTTAGTTTTATTTGGAAAGAATAAGTAGGAAACAGCATCAGAAAAACCCTTTTGCCATGCAAGTAGAATATTAGACGATACTTAAATTTGAATTTTCTGAAGTAGTTATCATTGTTGCTATAAGTCACATTCCTCAAAGACACTTATAGGCAAGAAAAAATCATAGCTTAGAAAAAAATCCAGTATTGTTAAGAATAGATATCTGCTAACTCCTGACATTATTGTATTCATATTGCAAGAAAATACATGTATTTTTAAGAGTTTTAAGGCTATGAACACTTTAATCCATTACTTGCAAAAGCAGGTCATGTTAGATAGTCATAAACTTATCTGTTAGGATATTTCAGGATGTAACCTTATTCAGTTATCTCTGTACAACACTGAAGTTAGGGTGTTCTGTTTCAAGTGGAGATCTATGTTTTCACTTTGAGTTTTCGATTTAGATGTGTTCAGAATCAAACAAAATATTTGTATATAGGGGAAACAAAACATAAAAAGTTTATAAAGGTTGTATGGGTTGTTTATGTTTAGTGTGTGAATCTGGAACTCTTGCTGTGAAAGCACACTGAATAACTCCTAGAGAAGCATGTTAGAGCTTTGAAAAATTTTTACATCCTGAAAGGAACAGGCAAATACCCTTGAATCACATAACAGTAGAAATCCCAAGAGACAGTAGTTTGTGCATGGTCCAATTACTGTGGAGTTGTATAGTTTCATTCTATTATATACTATAAAACATCTGAACATCAAACCTCAATGCAAAATCAGTCATTGTTATACTCCTATAAAGCTAGAGGTTTAAGTGTGTACCTGAAAATCTTACTGTGTCCCATAGATCCCTCAAGGTCACCAGCAGTCACCAGGAGATGGTCCTGCTTCTGTTGGCCCTGTAGTATCAACTTTCCATGTCCATCCTCCACTGCAGCACCAGAGAGGCTGGAGGAGGTTTGGGTCTGGGGTTCTTGTCAGGCTGTTCTAGGATCCACTTTATAGAGTTTAGGCACACTTGGGTAAGGGATACTTTGTCTGGTTTGTTATCTAGTTGTCACTAATCAAACTCAACTCAAGCAAAATTAAGATGAAGTTCAAGTACTAGCATTTGTATGTAGCATTCAAAATAGATCACACAGTTTGAAATATTTATAGGCTAAAGAGATGAAGTAAAAGACATTGCAGTTAACCTTGCTGCACAAGCTTTGTGTCAAATTGTCTGTTCCTTCCTCATCAAGTTGACTTAATGTCCATGCTGTCAAGATGGCAGTCAGGGTTGTACTCTTTCTGCTTGCCTTAAACCTCAAATTACACTTGCTCAGAAGCTTTTGTAAGATAATTTAGGAAGCACCGTTGGTGACCTCTTATGTTTCACTGCATGAGGTCTTTCATTAGACATTAACATTCTATAGCAACCTCTACTTGAAAATTATATATTATACAAAGATCTCTATAGGATAACTGAATGATAACTTATAACATTTGACTAAGACCAGACGTATAGCATGCTGAGATCACCCATTTATAATTCTTTTCCCCTTCTTAAACATAATGTGATAGTATAGCAACAGGAACATAGGAACCAACAGCAAGTGTTCATGATATATGAAAAGTTATAAAAACGCTTGTAAAGAAATTACCAGTTTGCATATATTTATTGGCATTACTGCTGAGGAACTTCTGCCTGAACAGTGTTAGGATGTTTGATTCTGAAGAATTTACACATGCAGATTGAAACATTTTGGTTGAATTGCTGTCTAACTGTACTATTAAGTGTGAAATCTGTTCACATATGTGTATTTTGGTGCAAGATTTTCCTGAAGCTCTAACATCTGTAACATTAGGAAATCATTCGGTTCAGCCATACAGTCCATTTTTCACTAAGGGTCTGCATCATCAGAGCTGTGTAGAAGATTTTCCCCGAGGTAGGCTGCACATTTAGTTTACAGTTTCTGTATCAAGAGAGTACATACACTTACTCCCTAAACGGGGCAGTATTTGCTCTTGAAAGGTAAAGCTAAGCAATGGGGTTACATGAATCATTATATCCATTAGCATTCATTGCTGGAGAGGTTCCGGTCATTTGAAAAATTTCACTATGTCACAGAA
>NW_009647939.1:808928-840179 GCF_000708025.1 Charadrius vociferus | reverse complement strand
ATTATTTTCCTGTCTTTGACTTCAAGCAAGATAACAGTAGTCTATATAAGGGACCTGGCTAGCACAGTTAGTTGCAATGCTTACTTCTCTGCACCTGCCTCAGTGAATTGGGCCCTATCTGTTTTATTTTCCGTGAATAATCTGTCATTGATGTGGACATATTCCTCCACAAATGCAGAACTTGGTGTTCCTTCTTGTTGAACTTACTGAGATTCCTCTCTGCCCATGTCTCCAGCCTGTTGAGGTCCACCTGAGTGGCAGCACACCCATCTGGTGCATCAGTCACTCCCTCCGCTCCGCTCAGTTTTTTATCATCTGCAAACTTCCTGAGGGTGCGTGCTGTCCCATTGTCCAGGTTATTAACAAAGATGTAAATAGTACTGGCCACAGTATCAAGGCCTGGGGTACAGCACTGGCCTCCAACTGGGTTTTGTACTGCTTATCACAACCCTCTCTGCCTGGCTGTTCAGCCAGTTTTCAGTCCACCTCACTGCACTTATCTAACCCATACTTCATCAGCTTGTCTAGGAGGATGTTACAGGAGACAGTGTCAAAAGCCTCCTTAGAGTTGAGGTAAACAATATCCACTGCTCTCCCCTCGTCCACGAAGTTAGTCACCTCATTAGTGAAGAAAATCAGGTTGGTCAACCATGATTTCCCCTTCATAAATACATGCTGACTACTCTTGATCACTTTTTTTTTGTCCTTTGTGTGCCTAGAAATAGTTTCCAGGATTAGATGTTCTATCACCATCCCGGTGACTGAGGCGAGGTTGACCATCCTGTAGTTTTCTGGATCCTTCTTGTCTTTCTTGAAGATAGGAGTGACATTTGCTTTCTTCCAGTCTTCAGGAACCTCTCCTGATTGCCACAAGCTTTGAAAGGTAACTGAGTGGCCTCACAATGACATCAATCAGCTCCCTTAGTGTTTGTGGGTGCTCCCTGTCAAGCTTCATGGACTTATGTACGTCCAGACTGTTTAAAAATTCCCTAACCTGATTCCCGTCCTCCAAGGGTGTCTTCCTTATTCCAGACTTTACCACTGGCCTAAGGGGCCTATGATTCCTGAAGGCCAGTCTTTCCAATAAAAGCTGAGGTGAAGAAGGCATTAAGTAACTCAAGTCAAAATGTTTAATCAGAAACATGTTTGGCTTGGTTCATTTGGTGGACAGTTTTTGTAGACCTTTGCCTGAATTCCTGTTAGGGTATTGTAGATCAGAGTTTTTCCAGACTCTATGGACTTTATATCCATGGAGTTGGGAGTCTGCTTACACCATGTGTTCATGCCTCAGCGTCATAGCAGGATGCACCAAAGTACTGGTCAGTTTCAGGATTCCTGAGCTTCTGTGTGTGGAATACAAACACGGCCTCGAGGTTATGGGGCACTTTCCCTGGATCTGCTAGTTTGGTTTTTTGGGGTTTTGTTTGTTTGTTTGTTTGTTTTTTCTGGATCTGAGAGTTTAGATATACTGATGTCAGGTGGGAGCTAGTTCACATTATTGAGCTAATTTTGTTTGGTCTGTTTTTGTGGTGACTAAACACTGCTGAAAAGAGAGTTAAGTGGCTTATCAGCTAATTTATCTTCTCTGCTTCTTGAACTTTACCGATTATATGTTGTGGCATAAGTATTTAGTTTATGTTGATTACACGTAAACCTGTTATGGTTTTCTAAAAACTGTTCCACATTTGCATACTAAATAGATTCTGTGAAATGATTTATATTTATTCTTTTATCCTTTAAATGTTCACTCTTTCTCCCCAGCCAGTGTAAGGAGAAAAGCTGTGGCACTAAAAGCCTGATTTTGTTCTGCTCTTGCACATGCAATCCATTTGCTCAGTGGGATTCCAGCTAAGTATAGAAACAAGAACAGCACACTGGGGAACGTATGCACCTAACAGAGACCTGAAAGCTTCCAACTTTAAGCTTTGCTAATGGCAAATGATCTTAGTGATCTTACTCTGCGGTGTCTCAGGCAAGAATTAGAGAAAAACAAAGGGCCTTGCTCACTTCAAACTTCATTGATAATATCTGTCCTATTATTTTAAATTGCTATCTGTATGTTGTATTTGCCTGAAGACACAGAAAGCAGTGCTGAACTTTACTTCTTTTCGTAATCTGCCAGGAGCTTTTCTTGTGACACAGTTGGAGTATGAGTTAAAACACAACTGCTTGCTCTGATCAGAAATGTGTAGCAGTTTACAAAAGATAGCACTGTGTTCTGCTCTGTTCAATGAGCTTTAGTCTCTTCCTGCTATAAACCCACTGCAATTACTGGAGCTACACAAGGGATGAAGCCTCACACAGTTCAAGTAAGGCTTTGATTACACACTTTCCATTTTGGCTAATGCTTGGTCAAAAGATATACTAAATTATTTAGGACACTTTTTTTTTTTCTTTAGTCACAAGTGAAAGGAATAACTACATACAGTGTTTGTTCCTCCCTGGTAATAATAACTACTGTACAGTGGCAGAGATGACTTTAGAAATAATTTAAATGGCTGTTTCAGAACCAGCACTTCAGCATTTTAATTTGATTCCCAGAAGTTGTTTCCTAAAGGTTTCCTCTGTCAGTCACTGTCAGGACTGATGAATTTATAAGTAGCCTTGTCTTAGCAAGTACAGAAAATACTTCTGTTAATTGAAATGTATTCTTTTTTACTGTGCCCACATTTTGTAAATATTTCAGATTTCCAGAGGATCATCTGGGGTCATTCTGTTAGCAGAGATTATCATTATGTGTATTGTAATTGGATTTGTGGTGCTACACTGTAATTTTGGGAACATAAAATAATCTCCCATAACAATTGGGAAAATATTAATAATGATACAAAGCAGATGGTTAGTTCATACTAACTATATTCTTCATTAAGAATTACTCAAAGTTATAACAGTATGAAGGACATCTGTATGAATCCAGAACATTGAGCAGCTTCTAAGACATACTATAGTGGATGGTTTGAAATGAAGTAAATGGTTTCTGAAATCACTTAACAGGCTTTTTATTTCTGCCTGAGAATAAAATTGACACTGGTAAAGTTAAGCCATTTCTAGAGTTTCAACTTCTGATGTTAATTATAGTAATCAGAGAATCATAGAATGGTTTAGGTTGGAAAGGACCTTAAAGATCATGTAGTTCCAACCCCCCTGCCATAGGCAGGGACACCTCCCACTAGACCAGGTTGCTCAAAGCCATATCCAGCCTGGCCTTGAACAATTCCAGGGGTGGGGAAGCCACAACTTCTCTGGGCAACCTATTCCAGTGCCTCACCACCCTCGTACTGAAGAATTTCTTCCTGGTATCTAATCTAAATCTACCCTTTTACAGTTTAAAGCCATTACCCCTTGTCCTATCACTGCACTTCCTGATAAAGAGTCCCTCTCCCTCTTTCCTGTAGGCCTCCTTCAGATACTGGAAAGTTGCTATAAGGTCTCCCCGGAGCCTTCTCTTCTCCAGGCTGAACAACCCCAACTCTATCAACCTGCCCTCATAGGAGAGGTGCTCCAACCCTCTGATCATCTTTGTGGCCCTCCTCTGGACCTGCTCCAACAGGTCCATGTCCTTGTACTGAGGATTCCAAAGCTGGACGCAGCAATAAAGCTTTTATACAACAAAGAAACGGTGCTTGATGAGAAAGGCAAGCTTGAGAACCGACGGGAATAGGCAAAGTTAATGGGGTGGTATGATAAATAGACACACTACGTTTGGTGTTACAAAAATGTCTAGTAGAAATTGTGGAGCATATTTTCATCTTAGAAAGAACAGATAATCCCAGGCCTCAACCCAAAAAACCCGTAGGAATTAGCCTCATGTTTATAAACAGAGTTATGAACTCGTATCTCTTGCTGTCATGGTAAGTAGTTGAACATTCCTGTGTTTGATTTAAATGGGTGTAGTTGTAGTAACTGATGGAATTTGTCATGCTTTATTTTGCTAGAGCTCAAGAATGTAAATACATTCTTTCTATTATTTCTTTTTCTAATTGTAGATCAGCTGTTAAAAAATAAATTTGCAAACATGGCGTATGGTATGTTGTACTGAACTGCTGAAGGAGGATCAGGTTACTTAGTTTAAAAATTGTTAAAAAATACTCATTCAGGCCCTTTTAATTGCAAAGATATACAACACTACTTGGAATATAAAAGGTAGCCGACATGTAGGTGGCTGAGGTCCAGCCATTACAGATTGAGTGTTAAGAGCCTGGTACTATTGGGTAGAGTGTTTAGCCCACTCTGTTTTAATCATTTAGTGATAAAAAGCAAGCTTTAGCAGGCTTGAGACAGCCTTTTCAGATTGTCCTTCTATAGTTTAGTATTCAGCCAATTTGTCTTGGGCTCCGAAATCCACTGAGCTGACCTAAGGTTCACTTAGGTCACTTGCTGAGGGTGCACTCAATCCCACTGTCTTTGTCATTGGTGAAGATGTTGAACAGTGCTGGTCCCAATATAGACCCCTGAGGGACACCACTTGTCACTGATCTCCATCTAGACATTGAGCTGTTGAACACTACATTCTGGATGTACTCATTTCACTTTTCTATTCATCTTCAGACGAAAATTAACTGACACAATTGGTTTTATGGGATGCAAAGGAGAACTCAATAAGAAACAATAACTTTTTCCTCAGCAAATGATATTGCATTGTAACCATTTGCAAAGGGATAGGGGAAATGAAAAGCTGATGGAGACATTTACATTTTTTTTGTAGAGAAAGTAAAATTTGGTTAGCTTTGAATTCTTTAGTAAATCAAATAGAGTTTTGACATTCTGTCTAGAAAAAGGGGTTTGGATTTTTTTCTTTTTTTAATTAATGCACTTATTGGTTGGAATTCTGCAAAAACACTGGAACTGTAGGCCTCGGGATGCTAGCAGCATGGTACTTTATAAGTTTCTAATTTTATTGCTGAGATTTTTTCTCTTTATTATCCTGTTTTGCAAAGTAATCAGTTCTGATTACCAGCTTCATATGTAATAATTCAAATATTCTTCAAAAGGCATTATTAACACATTTTAAAAATGTTTTTCAGTGAGTAGTCCTTAATATACAAGTTTAACTCAGTGCAGCCTGTTTATCTCACCTTGCATATTTCCATACTGTACTGTTCCCATAAAAAAAATCTAAATACATCCTGTATTTAAGAGTTGATGTGAACTCATTTGGATTGAACCAGCAAGGGAAAGTGAGCAAGGGAAGAATTTGAGACTGGCAGCTGTTCAGGCACGTACTGCTTGATGTTTCTGTGGAAGAAAGGGGTCTCATAGCAGCTCTCACTTGTGCTGTTCCCTGTGATCTAATGGCAAAACCTGTCGGTAGCCCCATGACCTTGCTTTGCCTCTTCTGCTTTTCTGTTGGTGGTCTGCAATCTCCTTCCCTTTTATCTCTCCATGAGTTCTGCAAAAGGGGATAGAAAAGTGTTTTGCCCTTTCTCTTCCTTGACCTTTTTTTCCCAGGTCTCTTCTGCAAACTTTGTTGTGATAATATTTTATTTTTTGGGGATTGGCCTTGGGAACCAGAGCAGTGGAACCACCACACCAGTGTTCTGGTTTGTGCCCACCTACTTCCCCCCCGAAGATTGTCTCCTGACTCTGACTGTTTTCGTTCTGCAGGACTTGAGCACACACAGAAATGCCTGGCAGAGCAGCTGCACTGGCAGGTGTCATTCTGGAGATGAGAAAGACAAAATTAATTTGAAATAGGTGAGGAAGGGAGATTAATTAAGCACTTGATAAAGTACTCCGTCTTCAGAAAAGAAACATTATTTTTTGTTACAGGATCTCTAATCTCTAACCGGAGGTTTCCTGCAGTGTAAGAATATAAATGATAATAACACAAATTTAAAAAAAAATAATAAAAATTACTCCCTAAGAAAAGTAAATAAGATATTTTCTTGATAAAATTTTAATTGTAGCATCGGTAAGTTTAAAAATAATACTAAGGATTTTTTTTTTTCTGTGAAAATAAAGAAAAACCTTTGGGAAGTAAGTTGATGGCTAAAGTACTTGGAATGCATTGGATATTAGAAAAACCTATTTCATGTTCTGCTACAGCTGCCTCACGGTACTTCTGCAGGTTGGCTGGTGTCACGGGGACTCTGGGGGTGAGGCAGCCACAAGAAGAGAAACATAGCACTCACTGACATAGGTTTTCCTTTCTGCGTTGGCTGGGTATTGCCAGAGGACAGCTGGGGCAGGGTGTGCTTGGGTGGTGGGGGGGATATGATGCACTTGCCTTTTTGGTACCGTTCATACCCACAGAAGCTGCAGTGACCCTGCTCATGGTCTTGGTCAGCACCTCAGGCTTGGAGGAGAGGCCACTCAGTGCCGGCAGTGGTGGTGCCCCAGTCCCGTTCACACCTGAGCTCCTCCTGCTGAGGGGCTGCTGCCCCCTTGTTCATCGTTTTACAGCTCGATGGTTTGCAGGGGCCGTAATGATGCCATCACCCCCAGCCAGTCTCCTTGACTTTCTCCACATCCCGAGCCAATAAGCAGTCATTAGCCAACTTGCTACTGCCTTCTAGTCTCCTGCCCTGAAGGCGCTGTAAGGATGTGAAGTTGACAGTGGTCCATCTGTGCTTATCTCCTGCGTGAGCCTACACAAGTGGAGTGGGCAGATGTTGTTCAGACCTCATTTTATCTGAGCACTGTTTTGAAGTAGGTTTTACGCCATGACATTTGGCGTGCCTTATTTTTCTGTTTGTAAGACGGAGATAATGTCTGTTTTCATTCAGAAAATGTTTCTCTTAAAAAAAAAAAAAAGTTTTTAATGCGTTTTCACCTATGCAGTACAGGGGCTGTCTCCTATCAGTGTGTAAGGAGTGGGCATGTGTAACGCAACAGGGCTCTTCATGTAGTCTCTCAGCACCACCACCCACTGATATAAATAGACAGAAGTTTCATAACTGGCGGTGGTTGTTTAAAAGCTGTGTCTGGTGTTGACAAGAGGTATGAGAATGCGGCTGACTTTTCTTTTAGAAAGCAAACTGGTTTTATTTCATGTTTTAGTCATGACGAGTTTTACACGTTTTGTGAAACAGAAGAGTGTTTAATGTGGTGACATCTCTAACATATATTAGGTCTGAAATGACTGTTTAAAATTTGATTTTCTAAGATGCTAGCTGCTGTCTTGTAAATGAGGCTTCCTGTAAATCATGGATGCTTCATCATGATAGTTTTATAGGAATAATTCCAGCACGTTTGATCTGTGTTAGAATTGCTATTATTAACAACTCTGTTGAATGTCCAGTGTTAGAACCACATTGCTCTGATACCTTTGGGGAATGTTAAGTAGTCAGCAGCTATCGTGTACTTCAGAATATGTAAGTTTCTTACAGATACCTTTTTTTCAATTGCATCTTCTCCGATGGAGAAGATTTGCAACTTTTGTATTAAAAAAAAAAAAAAAAATCAAAAGCTTTTCCAAAGAAGTTAAATTCTGTATTGAGGGGGCAACATATTTGGACTTGCAAAAAAAACCCAAAAAACCACCCCGATACTAATATGGTAGTAGGCACAAACGCTGGCCAATCCTTTAATACAGTAGACCAATGAAGAAGGCATTAGAAAAAATTAATTTACTGTTGAAATATTCATGGTTCACAGCATGGTAAAGAGATAGAAAATTGAGCTAATGCAAAGGCAATGGATTTGTTTGGTTTTTTTAATATTTATTACTATTTTTAATATAATTGCCTCTGGTGATTTTTTCTTTCTTGTTGTCTAAAGATGTTAACTGTATGCCCCGCCACAGTATTCTTGTGAAGGGATTTCACATTCAGAGACTCTTACTAGCTGTTATGAGAAAAAGTTTTCAGTGTTAATACAGTTACACTGCTTTTTACTTCCTCTGAAAGAGATCCTTTTTGTAAAATACCTTCTCACGCAGTTCCTTGAATTCTGACATGTATGTGGGCTTTTTGTTTTTGTTTCCCAGCAGCTAAAGAGGCAGTAGGTTTGATTTGGCAAGTCATTTGGAAAAGGAGGAGTGGAGAAGTGCCCTGTAACGGCTGAACAGTAAGTGCCTATTTTACCTGCTATTTTAGCCACAGAAGTAAGTAGGATATGCAGATGGAGTGGTATGAAACTTTTATAATACTGAGGAGCATATAAAAATATGACACATGGAAGTCTAATTATTCTGAAACTGAAATACTTTAAAAAAAAAAAAAAAAAGGCCAAGGGATCTGCTTGGATGTAATTGTGGATCAGGTCATGAGCAGTGTTGAGGTTTACAGAGTAAATTATTGAAAGCCGAAACTGAGAAGTACATTAAGTGACATTCTGTTAAATTGATTTGGATACTAAGTAGTTTTAAATATTCAATATAGGAAGTCTCTAAAATTAGAGGGTGCAGTTTGGATGTGTTCACACAACTCTGCCCTTGGAAACTAGGAGCTAATTGAATAAAGATATGCCTGTCAGCTGTATTTGTATGCTACTAAAAATGTCACTCTGTTTTATACTATAAAAGACTGTCAGCTTTATTTGCAGCATGCTTGTCTGTTAATTCAAATGCTTTTTTGAATCATGTCAGATTAAAATTTCTTTTTCAAAAGGCAGGTGTTAACTGCTTTCTATTTATCCCCAGGAGAAAATACCTCTGCAGCAGAAAGCAATATATAATAATGAATCTTGGATGTGAGAAGCTAAACTGGAACACTAACATATGAAGCTCAGACTTAGAAATGTTTAGACATATTTCCAAGTGTATTAAGCACCTATGCTGTTGTTTGAGGATAGTCACACAAGAAAAATATTTAAACTCTGCGCCTAATATATGATATCTTTAAAACCTTCACTACTTCGGCAAATTAGTTTAAAAATGAAATTTTTGCTTTTCTTAGAACTGAAAATATGAAAGCAGCTGAGGCAGAATTTCATAATACTTGGTTGTAGTTTTATTAGCTTAGGAATTATGAACATGCCTTTAATATATTGTAGTGTCTTTTGTTTATACACAAGTGCAGGGAAGGAGAATGCCTTAAGATCTCCCTGACTCTGGAACAAGCTTCTGTCTGCAGCTTTCTGAATACACAGAATCGTGATCCTTTAAGAGCAACAAACAGCAGGCTTGGGAAGCAAAGGAACAGCGTCACGTTTTAGAGGAGTAGGAGTAGCTGGAAGGAGCATGGAGTATCTTTTTGTGCAGATGTAACTGGGATGCAGGTTGGACACAATCAAACCAATCTGCTTGCTCATTGCTACCAGATGCATGACTCCCAGCTGTGCTCCCTCTCTCCTTTGTGGTGCCATGTCTGATGCTTATTCATTCCCTTGGGAAGCAAGTTGCAGCACAATAACCAGAGAAAGACAGACTCAGCCAAAAAGCTGAAGGGTTTTCTGTCCATTAAGTGGGCTAGATTGAAGTGAGCTGGCAGGGAATGAGAAGAAAACCAGAGGAAGCGGACTGTGTATTTCGATAACTCTGGAGTGTTGGAGGAAATCATCTGTCTTGCCTAGCCACAACCTTCCTCCATCCATGAAATTTAGATTCAATACCTCTGTCTCTGAGGCACTGCATACCTCCTCCTGTCATCTCCTTGGGCTTTGGGTGGAAGCTAACTTCAACTGCTGAATAATGAATACTGGTTTGCTAGAAAGGAAGGAAGGAACTGAGAAAGTGAGACAACTGATAAATTACACAAATTATAAGGGTTGTAGGCTGATAATGGAAGATTGGGGTTTTTTTTAATAAATAGTACATATTTTAGGAATGACTGTAATAACATAGGCCATCTCCTGTGGTTGGTAGATGTGTGGCTTGAAAAATTATCTGAAAACAAGTTTTCATAGGAAAATAGTTGCATTATTGTCTTAAAAATCAATGCCAAGGCTGTGTGGTAGGCAGCAGTCATTAAATTGTATGAATGACAGAAGTAAAAATAAAAGCTTTCAATAAAATATTGGAAAGAATGATGAAGATGATAAGACTTCTAAACTCCTTGCCTGAATTTTGGGGGCAATAAGATAGCTGACGACCTTATTGTCAGAAATAGAGATTCTGATATTAGGTTACTGGTACAAAACCTGCCTAGACCAGTAAGATCAGAAAAGTTGTTACCTAATGGTTTTTCTACACATTTGGCACTGATTATTCTCTTGTTAAAGATTTTAATGGAAGAGGTGAGAGGAAGCACCTGTGTTGTGGGTCTGTATGATGTGTTCTCCTGTATTTCCAGCAAGACTCTTTTTCAGGACAGAACCGCAACTCATTTGAGTGAGCTTGTGTCAGGGATAAAGAATGACTACTTTGATGTCAGCTATCCGGGCTTTCTCTATGCATATGAGAAGGTCCAAGGTTTCAGAGTGTTAAATCAGTGATGAACACTTGTTCTGATGGTCTGTAATTGTGCAGAGTGGGAGTATATAGATGCCACTAGTACATAACTGTCACTGTTTATTTAAAAGATACTGATAAATTAAGATAAGCAGTTATTATTGTGTGTTGATGTTATTCTGGTGGTTGATGTTATTCTGGCATGTACATTTTTGACGTGTTGAATTTTATGGTTGAGAGTCAAAATAGGAGTACGACTGTCTTATAAATTGTTTGCTTTCATTCATGTACTCTGGTACATATCAAAGGATTGATGCCTTGTGGGCTGGATCTTACTGCTAGCGTGTGTAGTCAGCTCCTCTGGAGTCCCATTTCCTTGCTTCCTGGTGAAAATGCAGCAAAGAATGAATAGGAAAAAAAAGTGTGGTCTCTGGTGCATTACTTTAATAATGCTACTACTAAAGCAGCTGTAGTAGATGACATGGAGCTTCATCTGACTTCCATATTCTAAATTATTGGATCTAACCTTGGTTGTGAAGAAGTGATTTTTATTTTTGCTGTCAAGGGAAGATAGATATCCAGTAAAAGTGGATTTTAGAAATGCAGAAATAGAGAGATTTCCCTGTATTTAGAATGCTTGTGTTTAGAATAAGATAGTGTATGTATATAACCTAATTACATAAAAATGATATGATTTTGATTAGTTACAGTCCACATAAGAAAAATAGTGAAAGGTAAAGAATGAAAGGGGACAAAAACCCACAAGATTTTTCTGTTTAGCTATATAATTGTTTTTGGGAAAATTTACTTATTGGCTGAAGTGGCTTAGTTTTCTCTCGTGTATGAGGCAAAAGACCTAAGGGGCATGGCAAAAATGAATAGGATGTATGCTAGAAGAAAGTATGGCTAGACAGTGTTACGGACCTGATATTGAGATGGATCAGTGCTTTGTATCTGTTTATGAGCTAAAGTAAATTAATTGTTGCTTTTGGTAGGCTATGGAGATTGCATACTTGGATGATTTACTATCCAAGGTATTTTAAGTTTATCTTACAGTGCATATATAGTATATACTTATTCTTTAATAATTGAGTTTTAAATAAGAAAATTACATAGGAAATGCCCTTATTCGTGGATCCTCATAGTAGGCTGGATTTCTCAGACATCTGTTTGAATACATGCTGAAATAAATAGGGTTGAACTCCGTCACTTAATAATGCATTGGTCTGTTCTTGACCTTTTTTCCAGAGGAAGATGTCACTGATTGGCAATGTCTCTGGTATACTGCAGACAAACTTAAATGGGCTCCAAGAAAATCAGCTTACACGTGTTATCAGCATATATGTAGTGCCTGAGCACAGTGCGGGCAGCCATTTGCATTTTTACCCAGATGCCTCGTCACGTTGTGCAGCCCAATCTGAGCCCTTTGCTGCCAGAGCTGGAGAGCTGCTGTTTACAAAAAGTAGCTGCTCTGATACGTATTCCTCACTTAGAGACAGAAGAGCTGGAAATGAAAGCATCAAGAAAGCAGCTACATTAGAAGCATTCGGGGCTCCTGTTCATATTTTTCCTCTTTTTTCCTTTTCTTTTTTATTATATATACCTAATTCAATTCAGCTGTTTCTTCTATGTTTTTAAAGTAAATATAAATTCAAATTTTGAAATATAAGATCTAAAAAAATAACCAAATGACCCACTTTTTATTAGTTTAAAGCTTGGATTCCAAATTGACCAAGGCTATTAATTCTGAAAACACTTGTAGAAGGTAACCCTGCAGTTTCATGAATAATTCTCCTTTGAATCCTTTCCCCAGTGTTTTCCAAGAGTAATGTTTATAGTGTAATCTAATATTGAACTCCTTTTTATTATTTCCTCTCTATTGATTTAATTAACTGAGGTGAAGAATATCAGCTTTCATAAAATGTTGTAGATAGCAGTAGGTAAATTGTTACAAAAGCTAATGTAATATTATAAAACTTAGAACTTACTGTTTTCTAAACTTCATGCCTTATATTAGAAGGCTCCCTAGAGGGGGAAAAAAGAGTATTTAACTCTTCGGAAAAGTAAAGCAGATGAGTGTAATCTTTTACTCTCTGTACAAACAAAACATTTCACTTCTGTTTCTTCAGTCTAGGTTGGGGTTTGGGATGGAGCCTCGCTACTATGCTAGCTCTTATTCCGTCAGCCATTACCTGGGGACTAAAGATGCTCATGACAGACCTGTCGGAGTAGCCCCTTAGTCTCCTATCCGCTAAGTTGTTTTAGCCTCTTGTGCAAACAATTTCTCTATCAAGAAGGAATAGGCCTGAAGCTTCCTTAATGCTATTATATCTGCGTTAGATCAGGATCATGAACTTCTATTAGCTTTTTAAGCTTTTCTAATCACTGTAGGTAATTTATTTTCTTGACACGGCTCTTCTGTTGTGAAGCTTGTGGCAGTTCATTTTGATAACTGCTTACTTTTTTTTAATTCTCGAAGTGTGATGAGGGTTTGCTAGTAGCCTCATCAACAGCCCAATTCTTTCCTAGTAACAGTAGATCCATGCTAGAATATGAGGAAATTTATGTATTCTTATCAATGAAATACCAATTTGCTTTCATCAAAAGTAGCAGATAGCCAGTGAGGAGGCATAAAACACTGAAATGCAAGAGAGCAACCACCACTGAAAAGCTTGAATCTCACTTTGATTGGTTGGTTAGAGATTAAATTATAGGTACACAATTTTGAGTTATTATTTTTCGTGTTTGTTTTCATAGCTGATATTCCAGGCCTCAAAAAAATCTGGAAGTTGTTACACTTCTAAATTTCTTTTTCATTGTTCTATTACTCATTAAATTATACTATCTCTACTAACTCCATTGAATGACTACTTTCATAAATAGGTTATAACTTACTACAACTTGTCCACAGATAGTTTATCTGTTGGATTTAAGTACCTCAGTCTACCACTTTTCATGACTTGCTTGAATAGAGTGCTCTGGGAACAGTGTGGTTGTAAGCACTGTCAAATAAGGCTCAAAATGAGATTGAGGTAAGAGTTTTTGCTCAGAAACTGATCTTTCCTGTGAAATGCTTTCTCTCTTAAAGTGAGAGTGTGATTTTTATGGCTGTTCAGCCCTGACAGTGGTGCTCTTTTAATGATGCTGGAAGAGTGCAAACCCCTCATCGTGCTCACTTACAGAAACAAAAAAAAAACCTAGTATCACTTATCGTAGCGCTTATTTATGAACAGTATGAAAATGGTCGTACAATGTTTCACTTGCCATTAGACTGTTATTAATGTGGTAATGGAAGACAAGCGCATTTTGAAACTGAATGTTGCATTCTTAAATTTTCCTGGTGCGTTTAAGTATATAATGTTATTTGTCTGCAGAAGCTGTTCTTCCAGTTCCTCTGTTGAAACACCAATGACCCGATCTTTAAAAAGTTCAGTTTTAAGCTTAGTTTTAAGCTGGCAATCCCATTAATGTGAATGAGCTTTTCATTAATAGGACTAAAGTTAAGTAAGTCTTTTTTTGCGTGCACAATCAGAACCTAAGACGTGATCCTACTGATTAACCTTGATTCTCCTTCCCCTTCTGTTTCTGAGGATTTGCTGGTGTTATGGCTTGAGCATTAAAACTCAATTTATCTACCGGTTTACCTGTTCCTGGAAGTTACTTGAACAAGAATGGAAGCTAAAATTTTCTCAAGATTGCAATAAAATTGCATATACAAAGTCTGTGGCAGTTCAGTGGGCTTAGTGTATTTAACACACTTCCCTATTTAAACCTTAATACAAACTAGTACATGAAAATTGTCAGCTGTATAAAACCTGAATTTATGTTAAGACCATTAGTAAGGTTTTTCTGCAGTTGAAATTAAAAGTCATATACACTCATATTTCTAGAATAATGGAAAACTATTAAAGGAAGAACATTTAAGTGATTTATTTCTAGACAAAAATAATGGAGGAGTAACATAAAAACTACAAAAGACTACTTTGGATGAAATGTAGGACAGGATCTCTTCCTCAGAAAAGAAGCTTAGGAAGAACAATAAAGAACAATCTGAAATAAAAGAATGGAAATATGTCTTCCTGTTCTGAAAAGATGAGTGAGAATGAAGATGGCTTTGTGTGTTTTAGTATTAGCACAATTCATTTTTTAAAAATTACTTTTATATGCTCCCATTCATGAATGAATTGAATGAAATACTGTGGGTTCAAAGACACCAATACATGCATCAGGATTGAAAGAGTTGGATCTTTTCTTTTGTTTTGGTGTCCTTTTGTGATGAATTACTGTTTTGCATTCCTAAGGAAGAAAGTGGTGATAATATGGGTAGGTGTTGGAAAAAAGGTATCAGATAGTCTCAACAACAAAAGAATGTGTTACCATCTTCTTCATCACAATATTGACTCCCATTAGTAGTTGGACATAGTTATTTACCAAAGTACACTGTTATTTTTATTTGTTTTACCTGTTTTTCAAATACCATGCTTTGTAACACAAATGTCCTCAAGACAGAAAAACATTCCACTCATTCTTTGAACCCATTCCCCTCCCCTAAAGAAAAGAAAGGAAAATAATGCATACACATATACAATGCAAATAAGTATGCATATAAGAGTATTTTTACTTTCTGTTAGGAAAAAATGCAAGATTAAAGAAGTTCTCAGTTATAATGAGTTCAGTTGAACTGAAATTTATTAATCATGCCTATAAAGAGTTTTTAATGATTGTGGTGGTTTGGTTTTTTTTCGTAATTTAGAGCAATGGAAATGAGAAAGTGAGTAAAAATGAAGCTGTTGGGAAACTTTTAGTTAGAAATTGTAACAGACCAGGGCAACGACTGAGAAAGGGGAGCTTGTAGATATTTTGGTCACACAGGTACATACATACATATACATATCTATGTGGAAGGTGTTTGTGTGTGTGTGTTTACACAGCCTTCAAAAATCACTGTATTTTTAAGTGAAAAATATTTCTTTAGTCTTCTTGTAGCTATAGGTTCTAGTGTTTAATTAGAAAAAAAATGAAATTTAGAACCTCAGAAATATTAGTGGCAAAGAACTAAATTAGTTGCCTTTTCTGTAAAGTCCCTGTTTTCCGGATTATTTCAGTGCCTTTGTAGAATTTTTTACGTACTTTACTTTTTTACTTGTTTGGTCCTGGATTATGCTTGGGTGTAAAGTTCTGAAAAATATGGGATGGATTTACTAAATGAATAAAGGAGGAGTAATCAGAGGCAGGAGTACTTCAAAGTATCTAAGCAGATGTTAAAGATGTTTTGCTATTATAATAGCAGAAAGGATAATTATGATAATATATATTAATTGGAAGAGTGTGATGCACTTGTAATGTAGCCATGCATAACCATTTACATACACTGTCCTAAGAAATCATGTAAAATACTGTAGTCATTCCCATGTCTTTTCAAAACTCACTTTGAGATCTTTTTCATTTAACTCTTCTGTTTGGATTTCACCTGAATTTCGTGCATCATTCCTTTCTGAATTTGCAATACAGAAAGCTAGAAAACTCATGAAAATGTTTTCTTGGGATATTTGGGAAATGTTCAATATCTAGTGACTGCACTGATGGAAGATATAGAAGGTGTTTCTCATATAGTACAAATAATTGCATTTTCATGTTAATGTCCCGTGATAGAAAACCTAGTTATCTTGATTTGGGGAATCCTCCAACATAAGAAAGATCTTAAAAAATAAGATATTCAGAAAAAAATCATTCCACTAGTCTAGCTTCCCCCTAGTGTGAAAAGTACAAGTAAATGCTTGATGCCTGTGTTAATTTCTACTATAAAGTGACAGCAAAAATCCTTATTGCTGCAAACAAAGCTGTGATTTATTTCAAAGCAAAAGAACATTTAAAATCTGACACACACAATTGCTTTTACTCAGTCTGTGCAGACAGCCTTCTGTAAGACATTTGGTATTTTTCTAATTATTAGAGATCTCTTTCTTGCCAAGATAA
The DNA here is from genome assembly GCF_000708025.1 of Charadrius vociferus. Taxonomy (NCBI): domain Eukaryota; kingdom Metazoa; phylum Chordata; class Aves; order Charadriiformes; family Charadriidae; genus Charadrius; species Charadrius vociferus. The sequence goes on along the minus strand of NW_009647939.1, from coordinate 823,933 downwards.
CAAAAGTAGGTGTCTCAGATATTTCTGTATTTGCAACAGTGATTATCCATAGAAAATTCCAACATCAAATTATGCAAATTTTTTTGTTTGTTTGTTGTTTATAGGCAGAAACTTCTTGGTTTTGTACCCACATGTACACGTGTACCCACGCATGCACACTTATCTATATCCCCTTCATTCATCCATCTGGGCAAAGCTGCCTTTGTAAGTTATGTGGCTGTTTTGTGTATCAATTCTGACTTGTGAATACATTGCATCATGAGTTGCTAAGTTATATTGTTTGCATTGAATGGATAACATATTTTACTATAGATATCTATGAGGAAGCTGTGACATTCTATTTAAATAATTATGAATAACTCAGTCTAAAATGGAACCAAATACATTTATTGATGCGAGTGATAAATTGCAAAGCCTGATGGTTTAATACTGGCTGAGCTGGAAGAGTGAGAAAAGACAACAGGAAGATAAGATTTAAAAAAAAAAAAAAAGTTATGCTCAGTATATACATTTCAGGAGAGCAGAGAAAGCTAAACATAATGAACGGATAAATGCAGCCAAAGACAAATCTAGTTGATACTGCGTAGAAGAAAAACATTTTTAGGGAAACGGTAAGAAAGCAACATACTAGCAGAAATGCTGTGTGGTTAACAGTGATTATAGTATGTTTGGCAGAAGTAATGTCACATGAGAAATTGAAGACTTAAGGAGATATTGGTTAAAGTGTCATGCAAAAGCCATGCTTTTAAATACCAACTTCAAATTTAGTCTCAGCATATATGGATATCTTCTTTTCTCTTTACTTATGGTATTTATTCCTATAGCTGCGTAAGAGAAATCCTGGAACTGCCAGTGGCTGTTGAACAGAGCTTTTATTTACCTTTGTGTCAACTAAAGTTATTTGTTTTCTTCACTGTTGGATTCCTGGGTGATAGTTCTACTTCTGAAGAGGATTTCCTTTTATTGGGGTTTTTGTGGCTTCCATGATTCCTTTTTTATTTGAACTGAAGGGTATAGATCCAGGGAACGACCTGATTCAGCAGTTGCAGGAGTTGATTCACTTTGTACACCTGTGAAACAATGAGTAGGGATTAACTGAACTGGTACCCCTTAATTATTGGCTTAATGAAATATATTTGCAATAAAAAAATCAATGTAGGCCTGCAGAAGCTGTAACAGAATCTATGGAGGTCTAAAATGAAGAGAGGGCCCCTGGTGTGTGTTATAGGAGACCTGAGAGGAAAAGCTGTTAGGTGGTACCCTCCAGGGATTGCTCCATCATTCCAAGGAGAAGAGCTGCCAGGCCTCCCTCAGCAGCTCCAGGGAAGACGTGCCCTGTCCCTCTGACTGCAGAAGCAAGTCAGACACTAATACAGTGCAAATCCCATGGTTATTGCCCCACTCCAAATAGCAGTGGTCGGGCACTGGGCTGCTCTACAGAGATCTCCAAATAACATTGATCACAAGATTTGCTGCCTTTTATATTTCCTGGCCCTTCCCCCTCCCCCCACCCCCCCTTCTTCTTTCAGATTCTTCCATTTTACCATCTTATTTTCCCATCCCAAATAAACAGCTTGCTTGAAATTACCTTTTCCTTATTTGTCTTAGTTTTTCTACAAGTGCACCCAAACCCAGCATTTCTGGTAGTGTTTCCTAGATAGTCCCAACTTTAAAAAGTATTACTGAGGTAGTTACCTAGGCAGTGTGGACTTCGCAAGACTTGACTCTCCAAAAGAGCCCTCATATTCTTCTGGAATGGTCTGTGAAGTTCAGCTGCTTCTCACACAGGTCTCTGTGAATTCCTCATGGGTCTGACTGTAACTTTTTACATTGTTATCTGTTGCATCCAGCAAGTTTTGTCATAACTGGTGCTTTCTGACTTTCTGTTCAGTTAGTTGAACCATGGGCCACTCATGTCCAGCCTAGAGCTGACCCTGCTTTGAGCAGGACGTTGGAGTAGATGATGCCCAAAGGTCCTTCCCATCCTGTTTTCTAGGATTCTGTGATGTTACACACATGATGTCAGGATGTTGTAAAATAGGTAGATAAAGTCATCATGCTACTTTCACTGAAGCGAGTGAAGCTTTGGTTTCATGTAGTGCTCAAAACAAATTCATACTTGAAATAGAATTCAGGTTACTGTTCTTTGCAAAGAACAAGAAAAAGGTATTTGCGTTTTTTATTATTTTGCCAATAACTGACCCAAAGAGACGGTCTTACCTTTCAAAAGTCGGGCACTATTTGACTTCTTAATGCTGATTTCTCAAAAAGTGAAGTCCATAAGAGGCATTCTGAACACTGAAATATTTTTTTTCATAAGTCCCCCTTTTTATATTGCTGAAATTAAGGGTTTGTTCATATTTTTAATTTAGGTTTTTGCTTCTAGAACATTTATAACTCAAACTCATATTAATATAGATTAAAAAAAAAAGATATGGAAGATGCTCTCTTACTGAGTAAGGAGTTGATGCTAAGTGCCACTGAACTTAAAGTAAAAGCTTATCTTTGCTGAACTTGGAATTTTGCAATTCATCTAGTGGGAATTGGTGTTTTTTCATTTCAATCCAGTATACAGAAAATGGGCTGTCAGTCATAATTGTGATGGACGGTGATAAATAAATGTTCAACATGGTTACTATCTAAGGGAAAAAAAAATCTGTTGGTTGCATGCATTAAATGAAGAGCTTGTTGGGAATTTTTAGTCAGGAAATTATTTAATTCCAGTGTTTCAATTTGTGAAAAGCAAAACTTTATTGAAGCGTTGTTTCAATGGGAAAAAAGGCTCAAAGTTATTTAGTTACGCCATTTAAATGTTTTAAAGTGAAAATTACCTTTAATTTGAAACCTAGCTGATTTTAAATGTCAAAACAGTCTATTTAAACAAAATATTTTGGTTTTATTAAATAGGTGGTTTATTTGCCTTTCCTCGGTTTTATTTTCCTTAATTTTTTCAGTAATGTTGCCACATTAAAAATGGAACAAAAGATGTGGTTTTCATCCTGTTTTGTGAAGTACTTAAAAAAAAGTAGATTATCTCAGACATAATGGTGACAATTTGTGTTTTGATTCAAAAGGGAAGGAAAAATTGGCCAGTAAAAATGTACTTTCATTATTTTCTATATTGAAACCAATAACTTTTTAGGCATACTTTCTCACTACTCTTAACACACTGGAAAAGGGATGTGTTCAAATTTCAAGCATACACAGTAAGATTTATTTAAAAGGTTTGGTCATTAAATATTTTTTCTCTAAAACACTGAGATTAAAGTTTATGTAAACAATAACATATTTATCACCCTTCTAACCTAAACATATATATACTGTATATTATGTATTGCCAGAATTTCTATAACAAGAATATAATGAATAATTTACATTATTTTAAGAAGTTATACAGTGCTGAACTGGTAGCAAACTATGGGAGGTAAATGTCTTTAACTCTTTCTTAAGCACTTAATGTCTACATTGGAACTCCCTTCCCTTTCTTTATTTTTTACCAGTCGTGTGGGATGCTACCATACTGCGCAGAGGAGCTCTTGCTATTCCTTTTTGAGAAGTAATTTGTTAGGACAAACTGTACCTGTGGATTATACACAAGTGGGCTGTTGCAAGTTATTCCTATTTAAACTGGGTAATTGCTCATCAGTGTCTCATGTATTTGCTTTGCTCCCTGATTGGTTGATCTGACCTTTATAAATGGGAGGAATGACTCAAGAAATTGTGGAAATCCTTACTCTGCTAGCAAGTTCCTTGGAAAGAGAAACAGGATGGAAGAAAAGCCTCTTCTGCTTTGGGAATGTAAAAGGACTTTTGTTCCTTCTTGCGTATCTGTGTTATCCTTGACTAGCTACATGGACTCCAGATATAAATGTAGATGGGTTGGTCTCTGGTTGAGGAAAAGAGAAAGACGTGAGTCAGATTCATGAATTGTCTCTCTCTATTTCACAGTTGTTCCTTTCACAGCAGGTAATGGCTAGCATGACTGTGTGTGCAATTATAGTTATAGAAACAGTGGCTGGATTTTATCTGAATAATTGTGTTGTTACTGTGTCGTGGTTCTGACAGTCACTCTCTGTGCAAACCATATGGGTATAGTTGCAAAAATTATTTCTTCAGTCATTGATTGTGGCAGAGCACTTCTGTTATCCTGAAGTTTCTATGTGCCTGCTTATCATACACGAGATAGTTTTGTGTACAAGCTGAGGACAGGCACCGAATCCCTTAATCTTGTTTTAATGTCAAATTACAACTGTTCGTTGTAGTCGTTAATTGTCTCTCTACATGCAATGCTGTTTGCAGATTAAGTTCTTTTTCCATTTTGTTTGCAAACTTTGCAGATCTCCCTTTGTTCAGGGAAGATTATATGTTTCTTTACTCGTTTGCACTCTCTTTCATTATATGTATTTGCTCACCAGGGCAACAAATCCATTGGTTTGTAGTGTTTAATAGTTTCCTGTACCCATTCATGACTAAAAGAATGGCTTCTAATAACCCTCTTCAGTGTTTTTTCTAAAATCAATGGGTCTTTTAAATCATCTCTACAGCTAACCACTCACTGGAGCCATTTATTGCTAAAGGCAGCATAGCAGATCACAGTTCATCTTGCACATCGTCTAACCAAAGCATCAATTAGATACACTTTTAAAATTTAAATCTTGTTACGACAATAAGCCTTGAACTCCATAGTGGTTCTAATGTATTTCCAGTATAACACTTCAGGTGAGGATCATATGTGAACTGCCTGTTTGTATTCTAGCTATTAATATCTCTTTTTTCTGATGGGAATTTCAAGGGCTGATAGGTTTGTTTGTTTTTATCAGGCATGGGTGGTTTTCATGTAAAAATTATTCTTTTCTATATATAAAGAACTAGACACCCCCCAATTTCTTTTAAATTTTGTTGTTGTTGTTAAAAAGCAAACCATTGGCTTTTTAAAACAAAGCATTTTTTTGAAACTAGTTAAAGAGGTTATCTTTAGGTTTTTTTTATTGCGTTGCACATCAGTGTGCCTCAGATCCTTTATTTGGGCCATGTGGTGTCAGTCTCCTTTGCCAGAGAATGTGCTGAATTAGTTGCATAGCTGTAACATGGCTAATTTTTACTCTTTGTGATTGGTGCCTGAGTTGATGCTATCCATTAGGAAATCCATTAAAGCTTCTGTTTAGTGAATTGCTACACATAGGACCAGAACAGAGTACCCTGATCACTGGTCCACATTTCTTTTTATAAATTCCTTGCACTCCTATTAAAGCTGCTACTTTAAGACCTTGGTGCAAGACAGTCTTGACAGTCTTGTTTATTAAAAAAAAAAAAAAAAAGGGAGTAATAAAGCAGGTGCCAGCCTAGTAAGTATTCAGGAGTTTCTTTTTGCCACAAGCAACATTTAAACCATCTGAATATCTCTTGTGACTGTTTTATTTCCTAAGGCTGTTTCAGCTTTTCACACTCTCGGTTCATCCTCAGGGTGCTGTTAGGTAGGGTTCCACTGGGGTTTTGTCCTCTAGGGAAGCCCATCTAGATATAACACATGACTCATCTGCTTTAACCTTGGTGTTAGCAGGAAGTCGTTCTGGCCAGGGCTGCTTGCGCTAGCTCAGCATTTCTGTTCTCTTTTAATTGCAGGTGCTGCTAGGCTTTCCTTCCAACTTTCTTCATAACAAAATCTGAATTCCAGTTCACATACCTCCTTCTTTAAGGAATGTGGGGCCTTTTCCATAAATGATCTCAAAAGCTTTTATTCATACCCTGTCGATTCTGTTTTATGACCCCAGCTAGTTTAAATCATGCAACCTATTCTAGCCAGGAAGGTAACTTTTCAAGGCCTGTTAAGGTAACAGGGAGTCTGGATTCTGAACTGCTTTGATACTGGAGATAAAAGTCAAGGAAGAATGAAAATGAACTTTTATCTAGGACTTGAATCAAACCAATGCTGTCTAATTGTTAGGGCCGCAGCCAGGATTTTAAAAGAAAGTTTTGAAAATTATTATTTCATCTTGACAAAATAGTCAGAACTAAAAAAGAAAACTATAAATGTCAGTGTGTCAATGCTGGATGAAAAGTCGTCTCTGGCCTATCTCCTTCCTTTTTCAGTCTCAAGGTATTATTACATAATATAATATGTTTACAAAGGAAAAGATCAGACTGATCTGTTGTGCTAGAAATAAGGAAGAGTTCATACTTGTGCTGTGTTGAAGTTTTAGGTACCAACTGTCTAAAACGAAACCTATAATGCAAATAAGAGCAAAACTACAAACTGTTTCAGTTAAGCCTCTGAAATCCAGATTAGTTAACACTAAGAACATATTCAGCACTTCTTAAACTAAAGGGGTGGCTACACTATTTTTTGTGATCTTCACAGAACAATAATAGTATATTGGTTTCTATGACTTAAAAGTTACTGAAATTTTACAGAGTTGAGTCAGTAAAACAAGAAATGTTGATTAATAAAAAGCTAGCAATAAACCTCATGAAGTATATCACTGAGAGTAAAAGGAATGTTTGGAAATAATATCTGCCTTGAACAGAGGAAGAATTAGACAGAGAAAGAGAGACATTCTTAGGTTTAAAAAGTAGCCTGGGTTATGAGCACTTAGGAAGAAAACTTATGTGATACAAACTGTAGATTTAATGTAGGCTTCTGATGTCTCTGTGGGTGTCCAAGCCAGCATGGAGCTTCATAAGTAGGGACTGTTTGACGTATGTCTGTCAGTCAGGATACTACAGCAAAATTAATCACACATTCCTATCTGAAATTCATTAATTTCAAATGATTTAAAGCTCGCTCTACAGCTAAACACTACTGTTAACTTTAAAAAAATCAGGTGGAGAGAGGAATTGGTTAATCCATTAGCAATGACTAATTTTGGGTATCTAACTATAACATTAGGGCATATAAAACACACATCTGTGCTGTCCAATTGTCTTTCTGTTATGTGGTATAATAATTTACTTTCCAGAGGACCAGTGTGCTTTGCCAAATGAAGGATTTGTCTGGAGTTTTGCTTTCATTGTTTTAGAATGCCCCAAAATGGGTGATTTTCTTTCCTTAGTAACATCCCAGGATACAGCTGCGGTTTTGTCTGTCTTCCTTGGCTTTTGGTATCCCTGTTCCTTTCTTTGAGGGGTAGGAGGTAAATGGGGACAAGAAACAGAAAAGGAGGGCATTTCTTTTCCCTTTCTTGTTTTTTATTTGGGCAGCGTCAGCAAAAGTAGTGTACTCATCTAAGTAATTAATTTTACATAACATGTTTCTCTGATTGTAAATGGAACCGAAGAATATAATGGCTTAGCATGCATACTGCAGAGCAACCTGTAATCATTAAGGTTATGTATTCTCTTTATATTGTTATATTACTTTATATTGTATACGTATTTTCTTTCCTGAATCGAATGTGTCATCATTTGACTTGATCTGTAAGTTATATGTGAAAATACGGAATTTAGAATAAGAGCTTTTCAGGCATGGATGGTAAAAAGTATAAGGAAATAAATACTGGGTTTGCACTTCCCTTGGCAATTTCAGCATACCAATTCACAGATACGTATATTTGGTGTGGAATTTTGTTTCATGATTTTTGTTTTCAGTTAATGTTTTCTTTATGTTAACTGTCTTTCTCTTGAACTGTATTAACTGTATTTCTTACATTTCGCAAAAATTGTACTGCTGTTTTTTTTACACACACATGCTTGCAGGTCTGAAAGAAAAATCATCTCTGATAGCTTCACGTATTAGCTTTCACAGCTTCAGCTGTTTCCACTTGAGTTTTCCAATTTGCTTCTCTGCCTTGATTTTTTTTTCAATGATTTTTTAGTGTCTTTGTTGTATCTTATTCTATCTTATTCTAAATTTTCTTTTCTTATTTATGTTTTTATAATGTCTGATTGCTTGTAGGTTTTGGATCCCTTTTTATTTTCTCACTTCCCCCACCCCTTTCTCTTTACAACAGAACTTCTGTTGCATTATATGAAGGAACAATCTTTATTTTTCATGGAGACTTACTTTTGTGGTTATTTCTATTTACTTTGTAAAAGGGCGTTTACGTAAAGTAATTTACTAGGTGAAATAACAGGCAGTTCTAGATTAGTATAGGTGCTTTTTTGTTTTTTGGTGATTAGAAGTGGTCTTTACCAAAAGACTGTTTGTAAGTGTGAAAGAGAGGTACAAGGAATAACAGCCCTTGACACTGTACACCCATCAGCTGGGTTTGTTGACTTAAAAAGGTGAGGAGGAAGATTTCCAATGCTCTTTTCTCTCTGTTTCTTTAGGAAACTCATTGACTTCCAGGATGATAAAGGTTAGCTTTCAGAATAATAATATACTTACACGTAAATTTAGCAATAATTTGTGAGTTCAATATCTCATGCAGTTATCTTACATGTTAAGGAAGATTTCCTTATGCTATTGAAGTAAAAAGTAGTCCAGTTTCCCATTTCTAGATGGTCTGTCAATATAGAACTACAGTGTCAAAAAAATTGCAGTTATTGAAGTTACTGTTAAACTATTTTTGAGAACATTTTATTTAATTATTTTTCCCTAGTTTTTAGTCTCATACACATAGCTACAACATAACTACAATAAAGGGGCAAGATAACGACATGTAATACAGTTTTTACATGCTTTCCAAAACAGTTTTGACACTACTGTCAGGTTGGCTAGCAAGTGCAGAATGCACTGTTTGGTAGAAAGCACTGATGATTATATATTGTGTCTGTATTGCATAGGCTGAGGAAAACTTGGTGTCTCATTTTTTTTCATGAAAAGTCCCATAGCTTAGCTCTACCAGCCTTGGGAAAAGAGAGTAGAGATCAACTATAGATGAACCATTTCCTTTCATCTACCTAGAAATTTCACTTTTTTCTGCCAATTACCAGAGGTTCACAGCAGTACTGTGTATTTTCTCGGCAATCTATCAACCTCTTCTTCAGAAGGATAAAACAAAAAATAACATCCAATTTTTCTTTCTGATACTAGCCCATTATTCTGTCTTTGGTCTCCAGGTCAATACACCATTATTTCTCAGTGCTGAAGGATATAACATTGGCAATAGACTAAGAACCAGCAATGGAGGAAGAAAGAAATATTTTTCTGTATGATTATTTATATCCAAATAACGATGTTGATTTGGAGCTGGTCAGATTTTGATAATGGAAGAATTTGTTCTGACAGGGAGGAAGTCTAGAGGGCAGGGTGCAGAGAGAGAAGTCAGAAAGTATATAAGAAATGCAATTTATTGCAAGTTCCATAACTAATTGTCACTCTGTCACCGTGGGACTGAAAAGGGGCCCCGAGGGATATGACAAAATATGTGTAGAGCGGCGCTGAATGTGCATCTGCAAAACTGAATCATTCAGATGAATTCAAATACGTGCTCAATTTGATTATGGGAGATAGGGGACACTGAGATTCAGGACAAGTCTCCGCTACTAAGGATGCATCTCCTCATGGTGGTGAAGCATACACATTTTGCATCACTGTGCTTATACTGGTTTCCTGGGAATTCATTATAGTGACTTGCTGCCATACTAAGCAAGTAACTACTCTGCTGTAAACATTTCCAGCAATGCTGGTGGAACTTCCCCACCTCATCTTATTTAATTATTTATTTTAGTTTTAACTCACTCTGACAGTCTTTTGAGATACAGAGCTCATTTTCATGAGGGCTCCCAGGAGGCAGCAATAACGCAAGTCTACTATGCAGTTGCATACATCATTATAACAAAAAACATAAAGCAGGACACTTAATCTGAAGTTGCAGACAAGAGCACTGAGCAGTCAACATCTCAGTATGTTAGCTTAAGGCAGACATTTAAGGGATTTCAGAAAATTCAGTCCTTTTTTTGGTCACTCACAGTTCAAGTTTGTCTAGTCTTTGCTCTACTGTCTCTTCTGTGTTAACCATTTAAAGTCTTTCCATCTGTGTTTGCCCCTTTAGACAAACTTTGCTGTCTTCATGGCAGAGTTGAGGTTTCTTTTGCGGGGGGGGGGGGGGGGGATGAGGGCAGGTTTCTAATGCATGTTTATTCTAGACTTTTAGGAGGGTGCTGAGTAAGGAAGAATGAGGACCTTTGTACTGAGCATTAATTAGTCTTTGGTTTTAAAAGATGTTTACCAGAGTGAAAACACTTCAAAGAATCTTCACTAAGAATCCTTCCTCTTTTAATTGTTGGGTTTATCATAGTAGAAATGATTCTCCAGGCTTCACACTCAATTCAGGAACAGTTGAGTCCTGAATTTCTAAGCATGATTGTAACAGGAAGTAGATGCCATTGTAATCTTTCTTTTTAGTAGTAGTATTATTATTTTAGAAAATATTTGTTCTGAATAAGAATTTTAAAACTTTAATTTTTGGGGCAGGTGTGTCCTGGTTTGAGGTAAAACAGGACCAATTTGGTTCAGTAACTTCGCTTCTTAGCTTTAAAAGCTACTCTCTGAATTAAGTTAAATAACATAGTGGTTTTGGCAAAATGTAAATTTAATGCCTCCTACTTATTGGTAAGAAGGATAGGTATTTTTGAGATTAAGAAATCCTTCATAGTTTGCTGCTTTTTTCGTGTTTGTTCTAAGTCATATATGAGCCAGACTATAAAATAAGACAGTTTAGAAGCTCCATCTTGGTATTTTTAATTAATATTTTTTTTCTATGCATGACTTCTGAGACCGGGGAGAAACAAAGTTCTGTATAGTAAATCTTGATTTGTTGGTATCTTCTGCACTCTCAGTTGGAGCACGTCTTATAAGAAGCTGCTGAGGGAACTGGGATTGTTTATCCTGGAGAAAAGGAGGCGAAGGGGAGAACTTATCACTCTCTACAACTACCTGAAAGGAGGTTGTAGCGCAGCGAGCATCAGTCTCTTCTTCCAAGTAACAAGTGATAGGACAAGAGGAAATGGCCTCAGGTTGTGCCAGAGTAGATTTAGATTGGATATTAGGAAAAAATTTCTTCACAGAAAGAGTTATCAAGCATTGGAAGAGGCTGCCCAGAGAAGTGGTGGAATCACCATCCCTGGATGCATTTAAAAGATGGGTAGACGTCGTGCTGAGGGACATAGTTTAGTGGTGGGTTTGGCAGTGCTAGGTGGGACTTGATGATCTTAAAGGGCCCTTCCAACCTAGACGATTCTATGATTCATTTATATTTACTCTTTTATAAGGCAAGAATTTTCCACCACCACCATCCCCACAGTTTTTATAAGGGGAAGTTCAGTAGTAATGTTTTCAAATACATTTTAAATGTGCCATTCTGAGAAATCTCAATGCACTTTATATACAATTTTTAACTTATTATGCACTGCTTATAGTCTTATGAACTGCTCCCAGGCATTTCCCAAGATGGAAACAAAGGGAAGAAAAATAATACCTGAATGGATAAAACTGCAGCCTTATCATTTTGTGAGGTACTGCTTAATAGTAATGTACATCTGAAGTATAACAATGACTAATCTATTTAAATAGCTCATCTGTAAATATAGAAATCTTTAGAAGAAAATTGCATGCCTCTAGGCAAAAACTCATTTCTAACAAGAATCAAGAAAGAATGCAGAAAGGCAAGGAAACCAAGGAAGAAGAGTATATGGTTAGAAACAAATGTGAGACTCAGAATATCTGGATTCTGTCCCTGGTATAACTTAGACTTCATACAACATTTAGCTCTGAAAAATTCCTATTAAATCACACTTGTATTTAAAGAAGGTGATAATACATCATTTTGTATGAATCTGTTTTGAGATGGGAGGTGAGGTTTTTAAGAGGCCAGTGGCTTGGTCTTTGTAGGGCTTGAGGGGAGATTACATTGATATGGAAATAAGAAGCAGGCTAATGCTAAATGTCTAAAAATTTCTTTCCTCAGTGGAAAATACTGTACAGAGTTTCTTTTTGAACTCCTGCTGAGCCACAAGATACCGGAGTTCTTTTACTTCAGCATAGCCCACTGTCCTGAACTGAGTAATAGCAATGGAAAATATGTCCTTTCTGAGTATTTCTAATGTACAGCAGTCTTGAAGTATTCTTCCATTATTCTGATGAGAAACTGTACTTAGATGAATACAGAAGAAAGTATAGTTGGGCTTCCAATATTATTATGGATTTGAAAGAAGCATAAGGGGAAAAAATCTGCAGCCAAAAGACAGTTGATGAGCTTCCTTCCATTGCAGTATTTTTCCATCTGATTTCGAATTTCTTGTTTGATTCTTCTTTAGAGATTTTGAATTTGGTTTGTTGGGTTCCTGTGAAACTTAGAAACATTAGTTTTATTGTGTTTCTGCTTATTGTGTTTCTGTTTACATAACTTGTAATGGCTTTATGATAGTCAAAGAAAGCCAATATTGGAAGGCGGTTCTAATATTGGTAGATTTAGTTGCATGTTTTGAGACTCCCAACTGACAGATCTCTGATACCTTCCAATAACTGAACAAACAATTACCTTAGGTTAACTATTTCTCTAAGGTTGAAGAGTTATTTTATTTCTTTCAAGGTACTTTGCTTTAAGCGCTACATCAACTTCCATGCCCACTTTCACATATTACTGTTGTAGTATAAAAGGTTACATTTTCCTTTTTTAAGTTGAGAAAATACTGTCACTGGGAACTTAGATGCTTTTATAAAAATAATACTGATCATCTAAACAACAGTACTCGAACTTTCTGTCAGTATGAAATAATTTTCTGAGGTTGCAGTATGATATTGGTTGGAATTTATGTAAAGCACAGACAATAAAACCTCACATTTTGACTGAAAGTTCCTGTCAGTATGCTCTAAGAATGACTCAGAATCCTCAAAGCCCATTTTGAAAGCATGCTTTTGAAACCCATCATAGCCTTCATATTTTTCACCATGTTGGATCTCTGTGTGGTGTATGGGAGATCAAGAACTCGCATGAAATGAATTACCAATCACTACCTATCTAATGACACTGTAGCAGTGATTTTATTTTACTGCCAGACCAGGTCAGTGATTTTCTGGTAAAGGCCAAAGGAACTGTCCTGAATCATCCAGTTTTTAATGTGTGTGTTTTCATAGGTTGGAAGAGCCATGCTAATTCTTAAGGTATTTTAATAAAAACAATCTGAAAACACTTTTACAGAAAGGATTGAAAAGACATGTAGTTGCAATGAGAGTCTTTGAGAGACCGGTTAATTCAGCTGTGAGTGTAATCTAAGGTCAGAAACCTGCAAATTGCTGGTCTTAGTGATGAGTAAGTGGCTTTCTTTTCTTTCCTTATTAGATAGAAAATGGTCGGCTGTGGAACTCTATTGTGAAGACCTCAGAAGAATTATCAATTTTTCCAGTCAGCTTTTCATGATGTAAATATAATTTGAGCTTTCCCAAATGGGCAGCTAAACCATGAACAAGCAGAAAAACCCATTTTGGACTGTATTTCTGAACCAGGCTTCACCTTCTGTCTCGGGAACTTATTAAAGGATTACAGCTGAAAAAGACAAAAGAAAGAAAATCTTGATCAGGAAGCTTATCCTACAATGAGAATTACAAGTACATCTTGTATCTGCCCAGTCCTAGTTTGTCTCTGTTTTGTGCAGAGGTGTTATGGAGCTGCTCACCATGGCTCCATCAAGGTGACCAGAAATCAAACCAAACACGTAGAAGGCGAAACAGAAGTGCATCATCGTCCCAAGCGTGGATGGGTGTGGAATCAGTTCTTTGTTTTAGAAGAACACATGGGACCAGATCCTCAGTATGTGGGAAAGGTAAGGTCATTATCTTCTTTTTGGTTTTGGTTTTGCCATCCCCTGAAATGTGGCATTGATAGAAGAAAAACAGGTATCTCTTTAGATGGCACCTCCTTTTTTTAAAGGAGGACACCTCTTGGATTGCTGAATACATGCACACTGAACTCAGCAGTTGTATATGTATACTTTATGTGTTTATTATAAAGAAAAAAGATAAATAAATTAAATCGGCTGGAGATATTAAAATATAAAATACCTTTTCTTCTGAGCTCAGCTAAACATGGACTGAGAGCAGCTGATCCTCTTACATCGGATTCTAGAACCCCAAATGCATGGGACTGAAACATATCACTGCTAAAGACTTTTCCAGACTATTTCAGAATAAGGTTCAATTCTGCTTGAGGGAATATTATAAATACAGCCTAGGCTCCATAGGGTATTCATTCCACTCTGACGGTAGGGTGGAAAAGGACTCCTCCAAAGGGAGATCCTCTGTGACTTTGTTCGTAAAAAGTGACAGGAGGTGTGTTACTTGTTACAGTTCATCAGAAGCCTGTGAGAACAACAAGCCCTGCATTTATGTTTTGGTATATATAGTGAACTTCAGGCATAAAGTTCATGCTGATGCAGTTGGATGGCCAACTGAAGTCTGGTTTATCAAGTGTATTGTCTGTATAGCTTGGGTTTAAAATTTGCACTAAAATAACACAAAAGTGTATAGCTAGCTTTATTGCAAGATGAATGATGGATCTCTTCTTCTCAGATCTTTTCTCCCCCTGAACACTGTCTTTCAGCATTATGGTAGATTTTTTTATTACATAATCTAGGTGAATCTTAATTTCCTTAATGAAACTGGAGAAAGACATTCATTTTGAGGGGCGAAGAAAAATGGTTAATGGGGATAAGGGCGTAGAAAAGGAATTATTTCATTTTAGTTTGCCTTCAAGTTGGGAATCCTGAAAATTATATCTTAGAGTATGAAAAGTACCCAAGAAAACCCGTAGCTTCTGAAGTCATAGATGTGTTGTAGCAAGGGCTTTCAAATTACAAGTGTCACCTGAATGAAAAAGTAGCTAGTGAAGCATCTCTATCAAGATACTGTTAACATAAAGACCAAAAAGAAATTATGTAGTTATACCAACCTTAGTAAAATACCAAGTATTTCAGTATTCTGAAAATTGTTGAGATGTGTGCAGGAAATGTAAAGAGAAGAGCTATTTAAGTTGATTCAGCTTTTAATGGAAAAAATGAGGTCTTGGTGACCATGAGTTAATTCAGAATGGAAATAAGAAAATAAGTGAGATTCTGAAGGACCCTACTAA